>NC_133617.1:315051008-315208508 GCF_048593235.1 Sminthopsis crassicaudata | reverse complement strand
CAACTAGTTGCAGCCTAATTTAAAACTTATTATGCATTACTCATCATCATGCTCTCTAAGGATGATCCAGACTGGACCTATTTAATTTATAAAAGTTTATCATTTCTCTACTTGTTTTTACATAAGTTATCTCTTTTACTTGGAATATACTTCCTTCTAACCTTTGCCTCAAAAAAATCCCTCATTTTCTTCTAAACTCAACTCAAATTCTTTGGCCTGACCTTCTTAGCCGCTAGCATCTTTGTTTTCTCCTATGTTATAAAGATAGGTGTATAGATTAGTGTCATATAAATTAAATTTTTATCAAAGCTTTCAATGAGGAATTTCATCTATCCAAAAATTTCTCTTTAATTCACTCAATGTGATTCTAGTTAATTCCAAAGAAATGACTTGTTCCAATTGTTCAGTATAACAATTAAGAAAATAAAATGTTTAACCTAGATGGATTTTGTGGTATGTATAGTACTTTAAATTAATTAAACAAATTAATTGGTTGTCAAATATGTATTAGTGATCATAAAAAGTATATGGAATAAGGTACTATATTCAGAGAATTATGTGACTAGAGAAAATTATCTTTTCATTAACATGAAACCATAGCATGTTTCAATGAACTTCATAAATTCAAATTTAATTTCAGAATAAATTAATTCCTAAATAAAGAATGGAAGTCAAATGAAAGGAAAGAGAAGTAGTAGATCAAATATCAAGATGTCAAGTACATTAACCATCTTCTCAAAATTCTGATTTGATAAAAGATCTCATGAAATAAAATCAGCTTCTTCAACTTAGTGATTTTTTACAGTGACAAAACAAAATTTTTAGGTGACAGGATTTCAAATGGATGAAACATGAATAGTCTATGTTGTAAAATTCAATTCATTTTGTATAAAAGGGCAAATAAAGTTCATATCAGATTTAAAGAGAAAGAATATGCTCACTTGCCGTGGATTTCAAAAGTGGAATTTTAATTAAGTGTAATTCTCTTGGTACCCATAGAAATGATTTCAATGTGATAAATAGGAAATAAACCTTAAAAGTGATGTTAGAATATAAAGTTTTGGGAAGTTCAGCAACAAAATTCCTATTGATTGTTAATTACTATTAAGTCAATAAACCATATTATACCTAAGCAGAAACAAAAAAACCCAAAGATTGAAAAATAGCAATTATTAACTTCTTTCCTTGTAACTTGATCAGGGGTCCCTGATCTATGGTCATTGAAAGATTTTTTTTTTTTTAAAGCAAAATTCAAAGGTGAATCCCATCCTTGTTCAGGTATAATCGGACTGGATAATCCCTGAAGTTCACTATAACTGTGACATTTTGTTTTTCTGTGATGAATAGAATTTCTATTATCAATATGCAAAGAGCTGTTATTCCATCTTTGGTAAAACATATCATTTGAAATGGTTTGTAGTACTTAAATGATACTTACCCTGGTTTCTCATGGTCAACACCCCTCCTCTATGAAATAAATGTCTGGAATAATGACATGATCTGAGCATTTAAATTTCTTACAATTTAATCCCAACCCACTTTCAAATCTCATATATAACTCCTCTTCCTATTCTTTGTAGTCCAATCAGACTTTTCTTCTTATAATTTCTCATGCCTGACATTTCCTTACTCATTCCCAAGCATTTGTACCTGCTGCTAGCCTAATTCTGGAAAACATACTTTGCTTTTTTTCTCAAAATTCCCTCTTTCCTTCAACACTCATACATAAAACCTTTCTAGATGCCTCCCTTTCCCCTGCATTCTTAGTACCTTCTTTTCAAAAGTTATCTTGAATTTATTCTAAGTGTGTGTGTGAGTGTGTGTGTGTGTGTGTGTGTGTGTGTGTGTGTGTATACCCATATATATAGAATCATGTTTGCATGGATATATATCCTTTATAAACTTATTTACATACAAATTCTACAAAAGAATGTAAACTTTTGACTGTTTGGATTTTGTATTTATTCCTAGACCTTGATATTTTATCAAGCCTGGCCTATAGTAGGTGTATTATAAAGGCTAATTCATTTATTATTCTCAGGGCAGAAAATAGAACAGGGCAGAAAATAGAATATTACTAGTTTTCCCATGCAAGGGGTAGAACATTTGCCAACCGTTCTTACAATTATTATTATAAGATATTGTCTCAACCACTCCCATGGCATTTAATCATCCTTACTTTATTAATAGTTTTTTGTGTGTTTATCTTTTCATTTTTTCAACTAAATTATAAGTTATTACTCATTATTAGAATCAGAATAGGCTCTTTCTTATAGAATGCACTCAAGCACTTGATGATTGAAATAGATCAACATTATTGTACAGAGATAGCCAGTTTTATTTCCTGCAATTTATGAAGCTAAAAAGTTCAAATTATCTTTTAGAATTCTAAAATCATATTCATCTTCACAGATGATTCCATTTTTATTTGTTACTGAATATAACTGTCTAATATTTCATTATCAATGAATACCAGAAAAGTAATTTTGTTATTAGTAATAAGAAATCTTATACAATGTGGGATTTAAGGAAAAGAAACATATTTTAGTTCTTATTTTCCCTAAATTTAATTAGTAATAGGATTTAACAAAGAAAATTCAGTTTTATTTTTCTGAAAATTGATTTTAAAAGAATAAAACTCTGCTTATTTATTTGTGCATATATATGTATATATATGTATAATATTCTGAAAATAGTTAAATGGCATATTTATGAAACATAACTTTTACAAATCTTGCTTCCTTTTCTTCTAATAATTTGTATATTAAATATAAAGCAAATTCATAAGAGTGTATGGTAGTTTCTAGATTTTAAATATAAATATACATGCACAATTTTTCCTGTTTTGCTTTGTGATTTAAAAATCCATAAATCTATCCCTCTTAATGTGAAATCCCATTATTTAGACTGTGGAACAAAAGCTTTCCCAGTGGCATATCAGAAGCTTTTAAATGTTTTTTTTTTCTTCTTTTCTTTATAGTATTCATGGTTTATATAATACAAAAAGATAGACATAGTCAAATTTACTAGTTCATTGTTATTATATCCATATACATTATAGATTATAAGAAAACACAAAAAATATACATATGCAAGTATATATGTGATTCACGTACAATAAAGGACATGTGTTTGCCTTAAGTCAAAACTGTGAAAATTCTAATGGGAAGAATCTTGAGGTAAAAGGATGTTTCAACTCAGATTTTACTTTAACTTTTTTTAATAGTTTTTATTTATTTTATTTTACAACATTGACAATTGCTAAATCTTTTGTTCTAATTTTTCCCCTCCTTCCCCCCTCCCCAGATGGCAAGATGATCAATACATGTTAAATATTTTAGGAGTATAAATTAAATACAATATATGTATATATGTCCAAACAGTTTTGCTGTACAAAAAGAATTGGACTTTGAAATAGTGTACAACCAGCCTGTGAGGAAATCCAAAATACAGTCAGACAAAAATAGAGGGATTGGGGATTCTATATAGTTGTTCAAAGTCATCTCCTAGAGTTCTTTCGCTGGGTGGAGCTGGTTCAGTTCATTACTGTTCTATTGGAACTGATTTGGTTCATCTCATTGTTGAAAATGGCCACATCCCTCAGAATTGATCATCATATAGTATTGTTGTTATAGTATATAATGATCTCCTGGTTATGTCAACTTTTAATTCAACACACATTTATTAAGTTCATCTTTTGTTCATAATCTCTGGATGTTGTTCACATTCTCTGTATCCTTGGAGGTGTGGATGGATTAAGTTAAAGAAAGAGGTGACTAAAATGATATAACTGGCAACTGGGATTTTCTTTTTAGAAACACTTCTCTTAGGCAAATGATTATAGATCTATATTCTAACATCATATTTAATAAAATAACATGCTTTCAGAAATCTGTGCTTTGCTGACCTTAATATGTTGTTTAGAGTTACTCCAAGTATTTTACTCTGAACATGTCAATTATATATTACTACAGATGTAAAGCAGAACAATTGTTGTTTTTCCCATTTCTTTTCTCATTGCTACTATTTTGTACTTGAGCCTGGGTTCATCTGTATTCATATCAGAAATAAATTACTTTGACAGTTGGGAGAAGCAAACACCAAATATACAAATTTTATAAAGTGGCAATCAATTTTACCTAACTGACTAGCCTGAACAATTTGTTTCAACTTTTCAAGCCTTATAGAAAACTATTTTTTAGTTTCATCTTAGTCAGTGTCTCCCTGGTAACATAATATACAAGTCACTTAGATGTATCACTAGATGAATTAATATTCTGAGATTGAAAGTAATATAGACAGGAATGTATAAAAGAATGAATAAAAACACATCAAACTTTTACTATGTATAAAGTCTGTGATAAGAACCATGGATGCAAAAAAACAAGCCAAAAGAAAAAACTATGGTCACTCTGGATTGCAAGAAGTTCACATTCTAATGGGAGGAGCAACACATGACAGCATGCCACAATACTGATAACCAGTGAAATAACTTTATGTAGGCATGGACTGTCATGAAACCCACATATCTTCTTTGGCTGGCCAACACATTGTATCCTCTTCCATCCTTTATGAAAATAACAGGTATCAATGTGACTACTTGGTAATCAGGGGCAACCATGGAAAGAATGTGAACTGTGATCTTTTTTGGGTCTTTAGTTCCCAATGGCAATAAGCTGGAACCATCTACAAATGGCCAGGCATGCTGTTGATAGTAATGGAACCTAGTTCTATGTTTTAATTGATACAGGGAATTTTGCATTAAAAAAAATTGACTCTGTTTTTGTTTTTTTTTCTGAAGCCAACAGTTTCTAAAGAGGAAACTGTTAGGTATAACATCAGTTTTATATATATATATATATATATATATACAAAATGTATATATATATAATATATGTATATACATACACACACACACACACACACACATATATATATATATATTCAGTTAAGTATAATTAGTATCTTTTTGAGTAATCATTAGGTCTTGAATTTGGCAATGGAGCATTTTACACACAAGGGATGGTCAAGTAGCATAAGTATTGTTATAGTATATTTATGAATAAAAATGAATGAACTTAGTCCTGAGTAGAGCAGAAATGCAGTGATGTAAATCTGAATAAAGTTTGAAGTTGAATTATCAATTTAATTCAATTAAAGTATTTTCTAGAGAACTGAGAGGTTGAGTGACTTGTTCAGGATCATGTAGATAATATATGTCAGAGGTAAAACTTGAAACCAGATTTTCTTTCCCCCTTTTTTTTTCCCTTTTGATCTGATTTTTCTTGTACAACATAATTATGGAAAATATATAGAAGAATTGCACATATTTAATATATATTAGATTACTTGTCATCAAGGGGAAGGCATGAGGAGGAGGAAAGGAGAAAAAAAATGTGGAATACAAGGTTTTGCAAAGGTTACTGCTGAAAACTATCTATACATAGGTTCTGAAAAAAATAAAAAGCTTTATAAAAGAAAAACAGATTACAAACATCACAAAGATAAGATATAGTAACAATTTTTGTCTTCAATAATACAATCGCCTCCACATGAAAACACATTAAAATCTTAGTATATTTACTACTGAGAAGACTTAGCAGGGACATGCTAGTTCTCTTCTCAATAATTGGAAGATTTATCCTTTTACAGAATCAAAAATGTTGAGCTGGAAAACATATGAAAGAAAAATCTAGTCCAATTCCCTTATTTACCAGATAAGTGAGTTATTTGATTTGTTCAAGATCACAAAGGTTGTCAGTGTCTAAGAAGGAACTAAATCCACATTCTCTGACAGCAATATTTTTATTCATGCACAGGAACATGTTTAAATAACTCTTCAAATTTTACAAAAATCTTTCTTCAAATCAACCTGATAAAATAGGTTTAAAATGATCAATTAACCTATCCTATTTAAATGGAGGCTCTGGGAAGTTACATGGCATTCTTGTAGGTATATAGATATATATCCATATATCTATATCTATATCTATCTATCTATATAGATATGTTTATAGATATCTACATATATATATCTATCTATATCTATATCTATATCCATCTATCTATCTATCTATCTATCTATCTATCTATCTATCTATCTATATATATATTAATTAATCTGAGGCAAAATTCACATCTAGGTCCCTTCATCATAAGTTATTTTATTTTGTTTTTCCTAAGAATGCAAACTTGAGGCAATGTGAAAATTAATGAAAACCAGATTTAAGGTCCGTATTAAGTAATAAAAGTCTCTGAACAAGAAGTTCAAACACGCAATGACAGGCATCACAGAGTAAGCTTGATATAATTAAATAAGTAGTGCAGTGGCTAGATCATTGAACCTCCAATAACCTATATTCAAATCTTTTTTAGAAACTTACTAGTTGTGTGACCCTGGGGAAGTCATTTGACTTCTGCCTACTTAATTTTCTTCATCTTAAAATAGGCATAATAATAGTACCTACTTCACAGGATTAATGAGAAAATAGGATTAGATACTATTAATACAATACTTACACTCAGTTAATAGGTAGTTTTCTATGTAGTATTAAAGAAGAGGCTTGTAGTAACTTGTCAGGAATATTATAGAGAGTATTCATATCTATACAACCATTAAATAGATGACCATTAAGCCTATACCCAACTACACTGGTCTAAATTATAACATGTTCCTTGGACAAAAAATAGAGAAATCTCAAGGACAATGTAAAAAATGAACCTTAGATTCACTACATTTTACTCTTCATGATGTTGGTGAGCAGAGGTATGAATTATCAATGTTTGTTAATATTAATAGTGACGCTGATGATGCTAAACTATACAGACACACATGCTACTATATCTCTTTATCCCATGATGTTCCAAAATATTTGAAAATATTTTTTCATAATGGCTATTTCACTCTGTATGTATCCTCCTTTATATTACTGCATATCTGGAAGGGAAAATGTTGTATACAAATTATTCTTAAAGATTGCATTATAAAAAGTACTGCTTTCAAATAAGATCTGAGTTCAAATTACAATGATCACTAAATTAAAATATGTATGAGTGGGCAAATCATTTCACTTCTCTCCTGCATAATACTTATATCTCTCATATATAAAATGAAAGGATTGATCCATATTAACTCTAATTTCCCTTCTAAAATTTATGATCCCGTTAAGTTTCCCAGCTGAATTACAGTTAATGATAACTATATGTGTATTATATATTTTTTATGTATAAAATGTAAATCATTTGCAAACAATTCTTTAGTTCATCAATTATACTATTTAATGTATGAGTAAGAGAGGCCCAGAGAGAAATAGAGGCCTGGTAAAGCATCCTTATTCCCAATACAGATAAATATATTCAATTTGTTAATATGCACAAAATCCTAAAACAAGAGGGGAAGGGAACGTATGGCTGAATTATAAGGCATGGGAAAAGTGCAAAATATATGCTTTAATCAAAGCAGAAGTACTGGCTTGCTTTGTCTTTCTTCTACACAGCAACAGCTTAATTGAGGTAAAAAAGTAATTCTAATTGACCAACAGAACTAAAGGGCTCATAACTAATATCTACTTCTGCAGAAAATTGCCCCATGAGTGAGAATAAAGCAGTCTGCAAAGATCAAGTGCTACCAAAATTGCAGTAATATCAAAAAAAGTAAGAATTTACAAAGACAGTGTAAAAATAGGTAATATCTTTAATGAATCTTAAAAGGACACTTGCCAGAATAATATGCAATTGTAAAAATGGGTTATGTCTTTAAAAATTAGAAATGACAATTCTAGCACTTAAAGAAATCATCCATTTCAATCTATTTCAAGATCTGTGAATAGAAATTTATGTAAAATTAGGAGAGTCATGTACAGCATTTTCCTAAGAGTGGGATATGAAAGCATATAGCTAAAATTTTTGCATAAATTTCATTCTGGAATATGCAAAATTACATCTTAAAGAGCAGGTGTCCAGTTTATTATATATTCTACCTCAAAGAAAAAGAAAACTAACAGAAACAAAGAAATTGAATACCATGAGAAATGTCTAATTCATTTGGAGTTCAGCCATCTTAAATAACTATATATCTTTTTTCTTTTTAAAGACATGTAACAGCATGTGTTTTTTAATATAACTTTCAACTAAACCAGTGATGAAAATCAAAAATATATAATTGACACCTATTTTGATGTTCTCTGAAAAGTATAGTATCTAGTAATAAAGAACATTCCTTTTACCTAGTTAATTCAGGTCTGTAACACTTCCACATCATTTTAGGAAAGCAACATTTGAAAATAGGAAGTTTGCCTCCTTATATACAAGTAAGTACACAGCATGTAGATATTCAACAAATTTAATTTAACAAATGTTGATTAAGCATTTTGCGTGCAAAATCCTGTGTCACTGGCCAGGAGATTACAAAGCTTATAAAATATATGTTATCTACTTTTATATAGTTTACAATTTATTAGGGGAGAATGGTAACATAGTTAACATTGTTTGAGTAGTATGGGCAGTATAAAACAAAGTGCTATGTGAATCTCAGGGGATCAGGGAAAAATTATCAAACCAAGTTGTTAGAAAGCACTCCCAAGGTCATTTAGTTCAATTTCCTCCTCCTCCTCCTCCTCCTCCTCCTCCTCCTCCTCCTCCTCCTCCTCCTCCTCGTCCTTCTCCTCCTCCTCCTCCTTCTTCCTTCTTCTTCTTCTCCTTCTTCTCCTTCTTCTCCTTCTTCTCCTTCTTCTCCTTCTTCTCCTTCTTCTCCTTCTTCTCCTTCTTCTCCTTCTTCTCCTTCTTCTCCTTCTTCTTCTTCTTCTTCTTCTTCTTCTTCTTCTTCTTCTTCTTCTTCTTCTTCTTCTTCTTCTTCTTCTTCTTCTTCTTCTTCTTCTTCTTCTTCTTCTTCTTCTTCTTCTTTTTTAAACCCATGAGTGTTTTTTTTTATGTCTATTCTGAAATGAAGAATCTCAAAAATTGGCTTTAATAAAATAGTAAAATTCAGCAGAGTAAAAGTGGGAGCAAGATATTACAAGTGCAATGAATCCTGTAAGTAAAGGCCCATAAGCACAGGACATGTTTAAGGTTTAGAAAAGAGCCCAATTTGCACACAGTGTAAGAGATATAATAGGAAATCATTTTGCATAAGTATGATAGCATCAAATTACAGAATCCCTTGAAAAACAGGTAAGCTATTTAGAACTTTACTAAGCATTTGCATTCCACTTAAAATTGATTGAGCACAGGAGTAAAAGAACCAATTTTATGAATGAGTAAAAATAGTATAATAGTCATTTGAAGAGGATCTTGCAGAGAGAAAATGAGAGAAGATATATTAGAAGGCCATTAAAAATAATTATAAAGGTTCTAATTGGGATGTTTTGGATACTTTGTATTGGGCAGGTTTCTTTCATCAATATATGACAATATATCTGTGACACTGAAAATTTAACTAAATTGCTCAAGATCACAAATCTGCTCATAAGCACAACTTAAGCACAGTCATCCAGACTCTAAGTTCAACATTCGCCTGCATGATATTGTCTCTCATTAAGTTGGTAACAATGGAACTAAAAAGGAGGGGACAGATGAAATTAAAATTCTGGAAGTACAATGGAGAAGATTCGTTACTGAATGGACATGAGAAATAAGAAAGAGGAAAAAGTGAAAGATAGTGTCATGGCTCTGAAAGAGAGACTTGGGTTAATAGTGACTGAAACAGTGAAGTCAGAAGAAGTGATTTGTTGTTCAGAGATGACCTTGAAACCATAGCAGAGCTGGAGTTCAAGTGGCTTCTCAGATACATACTAGTTGTATGGTACAAGCAAGTGAACTAATTTCCAAGTTCCAAAAACAGTTCTGAATCTATAAATAGTGAACAATGTATTGATGTGTATTGGTAGAGGCAGTTTCCTTATCTGGGAATTCCTTATAGCAATGAAAGGTATACTATAGTAGTGAGAAAGCAGAAGAAAGAAGATATATTTAAGAGGCATTAAAATTATTATAAAAATTCCAATTGGAGTATTTGGATACACATACAACAATTGTTCAGTTGTTTCAGTTCAGTTCAGACTCTTTTTTGACTCCATTTGGGGTTTTCCTTGCAAAGAAACTGAAGTAATTTATTATTTCCTTCTTCAGATCATTTTACAGGTGAGCAAACTAGGTAAACAAGGTTTGATGACTTGCCCAGGTTCAAACAGGTAAGGAAATAACTGAGGACAGATTTAGATGCAGGTTTTCCTAACTCCAGGCCTGGTGCTCTATCCATTTTGCCATCTAGCTATATACGTGTATGTGTGTGTGTGTGTGTGTGTGAGAAAGAAATATATTTGCATGTGTGAATAAAATGCATGTATATACATGTACATATTTGCATATATATATATATATGTATATATATATATATATAAACATATTATGAAGTAGTCAATAGGCAAAAATCAAGTTTCTCTTTCAACTAGAAAGTACCTTTGAAGTTGTTTCTGTCCCTTTAAAGTTCAAAACTGGTACTCCTTTTCTGGTCCACATAATTGTAGAAGTTTTCTTGCTTCAAATTTTCATGTTTCATGTTTATTTTCACTTTTTCTCACTCTTACTCTATTTCATGTTATACATATCTATGTATCTGTCATAACCCCTTAATCTTTATAAAATGTATTTTTGAAGTCATTTTGTTAATGTCATTAAAAAATATTTTGTACCCTTACCCTTTCATCAAAATTTAACTTATTGTACAAGCCAAAAAATGTCTATCATTGGAGGAATATCTAAATAATCTGAGTTACATAAATGTAATGGAATATTTTGTGCTGTAAGAAATGATGAATTATGATTATGATACATAAAAACATATGAAATGATACTAAGCAAAGTAAAAAGAACCAGGAAAACAATAAATGTGATGATGTAAATAGTACAACAAAATATTTAAAACCGATTTCCATGAAGTTATAATGAGAAAGATTGGCCTCAAAGGAAAATTATGTTTAGGTAACATAACCTTTTCTTTACAGAAATGGAAAGCAATGAAAGTGGAATACTATATAAGTGCCAGAAATTTTTATCACTTTTTTGGAACATTTTTTCCTCTTATTTTTGTAAGGCTCTTGAGGAATGAGAGCTACAACATGCTTTTGGATATTAGGAAATAATAAGTTTTATGAAAACAATTTATATTAATTAGCATTTATTTTAATCATCTGTGGGATCTAATTTAGTTGAATATTCTAAATTCAACCAAATTCATTAAATTTAGTTAAATCTTTATTAAAATATATTATCTCATTTATGGGGGAAGTCTCTCCACTATCACACATCAAAACCCTACCTTCTTTATTTGACAATCTTCATGACTTGATGTGGTTAATTTTATAGATAAAAAAAACTCTGATTTTAGTTAATCTGGCTCCTGGAATTCAGAAATAGAAATCTCTTTCTGTCACACACATATTTGAAGTCTTTTCATTTTTTGTAGCCTACTGTTAGAATATTTAGTAACTTAGGGCAATTTTCCTGTCATGATAAATAATTAGAATAGAATTTCAGTGGAAATTAGGGGTATTAAACACATACATGCACATACAAACTCACACATAAATTTCTGTATTTCCAGAACTTAAAGATTAGATATATCCCACACAAAATATTTTAATTATCTTTGAATTATATCAAATTAAAAATAATTGAATAAAAATAATATTTTATAGATTAGGAAATGGAGAACAATAAAACTTATTCATAATGCTATTCTGTGGAAATGCCAAGCTCTCAATGTTTTATTCTTTCCTTTCCTATTTTTTTTTCAGACAAGTTAAGTGACTTTTCCAGAGTCACACAGTTAGTGTCAATATCTCAGGTATTTGAATTCAAGGGCTGACTTGACTTCAGGACCAGGAGTTCACCCTACTGCACTACCTAGCTACCCCTTGAGGCAGTATTCCTTTCAGTTGTCAGCAATAACTATTCATAAGGGTTGATATATGTGTTAATATAGTGACAAAACCTTACACTCAACAATAAATTCAGCTTAGAATATTTTCTTCTTTTAGTTTTCACTTTATTAATTTGATGAACTTTAATTTGATCAATTTACAGTGTATAACACCTCTATGATTTAGTACATGGTCTGTAAGCTTTTATATTAACAAAAAATAATCACTGCTTTATTCTCTTTTGTCCTCAGAACTTAGTTCAGCTTATGGGTTTATTTTCAATATAACAATATTATATACCAAAAATTACAAAGGAAAAAATACATAGAAATTGTAATGTTTGGGCTAGCTTTCTGGAGGTCCTTGGGATCAGCCAGAGTCCTTGGTCTTAGTGGAGAGTTGATGAAAGCAGGACAGCCACCCTAGGCTGGCCAAAGATGGAATGTCTCTTTTCCAGTCCTTCTCAGCCCTTATATATCTTAGTACAATTATATAATTATAGCATACTGAATATGTGTAAACGAAAGAACCATTACATCACCATACTAAATACTATGTATATATGTGAACTAGAGAACCATCATCTCATCAATTCCACTGAGTTAACACCTTGTTTCAAGTATTATTCTCCAGAGTTCCAGCCCTCTACAAGAAATAGTTATCAAAATGTTAAAAAAAAAAAAAAAAAAAAAAAAAAAAGTTAATGAGCTCCATGTTAAGAATTCCTTTCTCTCAGCTAGAAAAGAACTAAAAAGTATCTTTATATTTTAGTGAAATATTAGAGTAGGAATAATTTTTAAACTTCAATAAAATGAAGCTAAGGAATTTTCATATGATGACAAAAATCATCAAATTAATTGAGCAGCTTGTACATGAAGAAAATTATTTAAAACTAGGGTTTTGCAAGAAAGGAAAAGGCTGAAAAATTTTCTTAAAATCATGTACTAAAGAACTGTGTGGGTGCAATTTTGAAGTTTAAAAGAGCAAATGTAAAATAAATATGAAGTTGTATGCTACTTTATTCCATAGTTATATGCTAATATCCAAATCCATGGTACTAAGGCTTAGATAATAATTGAAATATATATGATTTTGTAGGTGTGGGAATTTCGTTTTCCATTTCATATTATAACCATATATAATTCAGTGATAAAATTTTCAAGAGTTATCTCATAAAGGTTGAATGATTAACCTATAATCATATAACTAATAATCATCAGAACTAGTACAGAATGCCTCTTATGAGAGAGAGATTTTCCCTTGTTACCCTGTGCAGTACTGGTTGAACTTTCATTCATTTTTCTTGGCTCACTGGTCAAAGGAAGGGAGTTGGAATACCCCTTGTTCCTTGTGGCCACCTTCAGGTTCCCCCCCTCCTTTCACTGCATAATAATCTCTCTTTTTTTTAGATTAATGCTACCACCCAGTTAAAATCCTCATAGCTATTTTCTAGAGACACCCGGGTCAATATTTCCTTCATTCTTCAAAGACTTAAATTCCTGAATCAGAATTTTTCTTTTCTCTTTTAACTCCTGTCCTCATACAAGAAGACGTTAATATACATATTAATGCTCCTCACAGATCCCAACCACTTTATTTCCTCAGTTAATCACTTTATGTGACCTACATAACTCCACATCAGTTAAACAAAAATTATCATACTCTTTATCTTGTGATTAAACAAATTTACCATTTCTATCACTTATCAATTATGAAATCCCCCAAACTGCCCATTATCTATTTATTGTCTTTTTACTTTCCCGTCTTCCCTTTCAAAACCCTAGTTTATGTTTATGCCATAATCTACTGCCTTTTGACACCTCAGTTTTCTCCTAAGCCATTTCTCTTGCTGTAGCAGCTCTCTTATCTTCTTTACTCCTTTGTGATTCAATTCAAATCTACATTGCCTTACTCTCTTGAATCACTAACCCCTTTTTCATATCATCAATTGTTCCCAGCCAAGATTCAACTCTCATCATTTGCCACCTTCACTTCACTACATGCAACTTATTGAAGATGGAGAAAATAATGCAATTGTTCTCATGAAGCTCACTATAAATTTATGTTCAATAAATTCAACTGGATCCTTTCTACTGCTAAGCATTCCTATGTCTCCTTTTGAACTTACTTTCCTATTCTTCACAGAGAGTTTTCCAAAACTTTCCATCTCTCCTTAAATCTCCCATGCACCACATCTCACCCAACCCCAAACTTTCAGTTTGCCTGATAATTTACAGAAAATGTTGAGTCTGTCTTCATCACCTCCCTCTTCTCCCATCTTCATATCTCCAATTACTTGGAAAACTTTTGTCATTGTGAGATGCTAAGACTAACCTCTCCACTTGTTCAAGTGATTCCATTCCATCTTATATCCTACAACCTATTTTCCCTCCAGTCATCCCTATTCCTTTACTATTTTAATTTTCTCCATATCTTCTTATTCAGTTCCTTCTGTCTATAAAAAATATCCATGAAAATGTCCTCAAATGAATTTTCTGTTCCTGCTGATTATTAGCCATATCTCTTCTGCACTTTGTAGTTAAACTCAAAAAAGCTATCTACACTAGATGTCCCTACTTTCTCACTTCATACTGTCTCCTTAACTACTTAAAATTCAGCTTCTCACCTTATTCTACCCTAATGGCTCTCTGTAGTTACTAATGACTTCTTATTTGCCAAATCCAAAGTGTGTGTGTGTGTGTGTGTGTGTGTGTGTGTGTGTGTGTGTGTGTGTGTATTTATTTTTCTCAATCCTTATTCTTTTTGATCTCTCTGATACTCTTGGCCATTTTTTTCTTCCTTGAAACGTTTTTTTTTCTCTCACTAGGATTTTGTTTTTCTATCCATATAACTACTCCTTCTGTGTTTCCTTTCCTGGATAAATTTTCAGATTATGTATTCTAACTATAGGGTATCTCTCAGAATTCTGTATTTTACCCTTTTCTCTTCTCTTCTATAGTATTTCACTTAGCACTCTCATTACTTACCATTGATTTAATTATAATCTAGGGTAGATGGTGATTCTCAAATTTACTTAATTTTTCTTTAACTGCTGAATTCCAATCTTCTATCTCCAACATTGAGACATCTTTAACTGAATGTCCAGTAGACAACTTAAACTCACCATGTCTAGAATTGGACTATTTATCTTTCTCCTTAACAACCCCACACATATACACACACTCCACTATCTTCCCCATTACTATAGAGGATAACATCATCATCCTAGTCCTTCATGCTCTAAACCTAGGAATCATTTTGTACCCCTCAGTTTTTCTACCTTTCTTACTCAATCCATTATCAAAGCCTCTCAATTTCATTTTTTTTTCAACATTTCCCTAATTTCCTTATTAATGCCTCACTTTCCTGCCACTACTCTAGACCAAGGCCTCATCATTTCACACCTGAATTATTGCAATATCTCCATTCTCCATTTAGCCCCTAGAATGAGTTTATTAAAGCTTAAGTCTGATTCTTTCACTCTTCTCAAAAAAACTCCACAAATTTCCTACTGCATCTTCAAATGATATATAAAGATCTTTATAACCTACTTTCCTTTTATCAGTCTAATTACACAGTTTTCTTTGTTTTATAATCTTTGATCTAGGGACACTGGCATCTGAGCCATTCCATAAACAAGACACTTCCTCTCTCTGAGTGAGCATTTTCTCTACTAATCTCTCATGTTTAAGATGTTTTCCCTCATCTCTTCCAGCTACAGTCCTCCCTACCTTCCTTTAAATATCAATTAAATTTCCACTTTTCATAAGAAACCTTCCAAAATTCCTCAATGTTTTTCTTTTGTTAAAGACTTCCCTATTCTTCTGTATATGGCTTGTTTTGTATATATTTGTTTGTATGTCCTTTCCTGCCTTATGTCCTCATTCTGTAAGGGCAAGAACTATCTTTTGCCTTCTTTTGTATGCTTAAAACAATATATAGGATAGAGTAAGTGCTTAATATATGTTTGTTGATTAATTGACTCTTTCATTTGGATTAGTTTAATCTTAACAGAACACAACAATACTACAAATGACATCAAATTCTGGATTTACCTATATAACAGTTCAATTTTAAGTACAGAGCTATTTTGTATCAACAAACAAATATAAAGCACCTAAAATTTTATCTTATATAGTTCCTACTTTATATACCAGCCCCACTGATAAGATTTTAAGAGAAATAACAGCAATGTTTTAAGTGAGGTCCAAAGACAAAACTGTCATAAGCAAAAAAGGGGAGGGAAGGAAAAGAGAAAACAACAACAACAACAACAACAAAACAAACCTGTTATTGATACTGAAAATCTCTATTCAATGCATCTTAAAGATGAGTGTGTGTGTGTGTATGTGTTTGTGTTTGTATGTCTAACTATCTTTAGATAACTGTAGATAAGATATAGCTATAATTAAGGGAAAATACAATCAATTAATTATTAAACACCTATGTCAGGCACTGTGCTAATAGCTTTGCCAACTTTCTCTCATTTAATCTTCACAACAACCTGGTAAGGGTAGCGCTATTATTACCCCATTAAACAGTTAAGGAAACTGTGGCAGAGAATGTTAAGTGATTTGCTCAGGGTCACACAGATAGTAAATGTCTGAGGCCTATTTCAAATCTATGTCTTCCTGGTTTTTCTCTGTCCACTGGGACATCTACCTGCTTATGTACACCAATATTTGACTGCTATTTTTTTTCAGGAAATACATGAGACTCCTCTAACCCATAAAAGCTTCTAATATTTTAAAGAATATTATGTAATCTATGTCTATGATTTTTATTTTTAAATAAAATTGTTAAATATTATTAGAAAAAGACATTTTGAAGCATTCATTGAAAATATTGTTTATGAACTTTTTGTAAAAATGGAAATATGTTGAGATGAGTAAACACTGCCAACAAATTCATGATCTAGTGGCCAATCTGATATTTCTGAGTAATGTGTAATATAATATGATATTTTTATCATAAAACTTATTCATTGGCTTTAGAAAATTCCCTTACCACCCCAAAAATGTAAGAATGTGGGGCTAAATTAAATATGCATCTACCTAATAAATAAAGGTAACTTTTTCTTCCATCTTGTTTCTAGTAAAATAAATATATATGTGCCTGCTTTACTGTGTTTCCACATCGTCAAAATAAGCAAAAAAAAAAAAAAAAAAATTAAGAATTTTTAAGTAAAGAAAAACTGAGATATTAGAAAAAATATTCTATTAATGCTCAATAGATTGTAAAAAGCCTTAGACTGAAATTAGAAATAAAACAAAAAGATTTAATCATAATGCAATGTGTATAATAACACATTTCACTTTGGAAGAGCTTTGATTTTGATTAAAATCTTTGCTTTTAACTTAATGAACTTTTGTCCTAATGATCAATGTCTCAAAAGTAGTTTCCCTCCAAAAGCTTGCCAGACTTTGCAAATTACAACTTCTATCAGCATTGCAAAGAATGAATTTGAGTAAATCACAGAATTGAGAGTTCAAAGGAATCTTAAAAGTTACTTCTTTCTATCTGTCTTTTCTTCTTAAGGGAGAGAATTTCTTTCTTTCTTTCTTTCTTTTTTTTTTTTGAATCAATGGAATCAATATATGTGATTATTCTGTTTTCCATTCTTCACATGTCAATATGGAGATTCAGTTTGTCAAACTTCCTAAACTGCTATCACCAGAATTCATCTCTATATTTCATGTATGGTCTGTTTAGGAGAGAATCAGATAATACTAAAATCATCTTTATTTCTGAAAAAAATATTGCCCTTAATTCAGTCCACTAGTTAATAGTGTTAGATTTTTGGCTATTATATCCTCTGCTATTTCATTTAGTACATTAAAATTCAAATCTTTTTTGAGCAAAATGCTCTCTCTCTCTTGCCTCCCCAAATTCTATATTTGAAGGGTTTTTTGTATTTAACTTATATATTTGTCCCTATTAAATAGAATTCATCTCATTATATTCAGCTTGATGTTCTAACTTCTCAAGGTAATTTTGGATTCTAAGTTAGTCATTTGTTATATTTGCTAATTCTTCCCAGATTTACGTTATTTGAAAATCTGAAAGGGATGATATCCCCTCCCTAAGTTATTGACTGAAAAAAAAAAAAAAAAAAACAAAAACAAAAACAAAGGGACAAATGGATCTCTGGGGCTGTCTAATGGAAAACAAATTATATTGATTAAAAAAATTAATCAATTGCCATTTCAGTTAAGTCAATTGACTATTTTTAATTTTTTTTTTGATTTATGTATTTTAATACACATTGGTTTATGAATCATGTTAGGAGAGAAAAATCAGAGCAAAAGGAAAAATAAATGGGAGAAAAAAAAAAAAAAAAAGAAGTGAACATAGCATGTGTTGATTTTTACATTCAGTCTCCATAGTTCTTTTTCTGGATGCAGATGGCATTTTCTGTCCAGTCTATTTCGATTGCTTTGGCTCACTGTACTCCTGAATCATGTCTTTCATAGTTGATCATCACATGTTCTTATTGTCATTGTGTACAAGTTATTCCTGGTTCTGCTTGTTTTATTCAGCATCAATCCATGTAAGTCTTTCCAGCCCTTGCTACAGCTTGTTAAGCCAAGTAACTATTGATTGGCCTCATATTACTTTTCCACAAGAATAACATGGTAAAATTTAATATAGCATCTTTCCTTTCCCTAATATGTTGAATAAAATGAAACTGGAAAACATATGAATTTTACCTATAACATGGTTCCTTTACTCATAGCACTTAGAACAAAACAGGAAAATAAGACATATAATACAAAACAAAGAAACTATTATGCAAAAGAATATATAAAATATTTACTACTTGAAAGGTAAAAATATGATACTATGTAAGGTCCAGCAGAGAAGTTTGTGACCATCACAGGCACTATTTAGGAAATATAGCATTTGAATTTGACTTTAAATCATAGTTAAAAAATGAAGAGAGAAAGTTTGGGGTAGAGGTAAGGAAAGAAATTCTAAGTACAAGAAACAAAATGAGGAAAAGGTACTATATCAATAAAACATTAGGTATGCAGACTTGACAATCAGTATTTCAATTTTCCTAAAGTACAGTAAGCAAAAATTTAAAAATAGTATAAAACATAATTCAAAATTCCTTACAATAGAGAAATAATCCCTTTCCCCAAACAAAACAAAATCTAGTTTGAAATGCGTGACTCAAGAGTGTCAGCAAAAAAAAAAAAAAAGAAATGGATCAAAGTCTGTTAATAAAGAAATCAATCAACAGGCATTACTTAGGTCCTATTAAGGGCCTAAGAATCTACTATGTGAATGGCACTATGTCAGGTGCTGGGATTACAAAGACACAAATGAGTACATAGTATAAAGTAGTGAGAGTTGTTGGATTTAGAATTAGGAGACTTAATTTCAACTCCTGACCTTGTCATTTACTACCTGTATGAACTTGGACAACTCACTTTTAAAGTCTCTGGAAGATAGTTTCCTTATCTAGAAATTGTTTGTTATATACAAGGTTATCACTCTGAAGTCTGTTACTCGAGTAAAATAAAATATATACATATGTCTCAGGAGTAAAAGATTTGTCTTCACTGGAGATATTCAAGCTAAGGGTAACATGATGATCTCTGGTATTTTGTCAGAGTATTTATGTTATAAAGGAATAGATGGTTTTGAGGCCCTTCACAATTAAAAAAAGTACCATTTAAAGATTTTAAACAGAAAAATTAAATGGACAACTTTATGCATAAAGAATTCTAACATTAATGTGATGGATATCATGGCAGAGAGATAAAGTTAATGAAAAGATGTCTGGTAAGATGCTATTACTATAGTAGATAACAAAGACCTAGTGACAAAGTAAAGATGAAGGAGGAGGTAAAAGAGATAATTTGAGGGTGGAAGCTGTAAAAGATGATAATGAATTGTCAATATTACTATAAAATGTGTTTCAAAAACATTTATTTGTGTCAGCACAATTGATATAGAACATTTTGAGTATAACAGAATTCCAAGTTGCCTTATACATTATTTCCTCCTAGAGAAAGCTAAATAACCTAAGGATGCTTACATTGCTAGTATTTATTGTTAACTATTTAGCATGTGCAAACTTGTGCTGCTTTTTGAATTATATCTGTTTATATATTTTATGTTATTAAGAATGTTTTTGAGGATTCCATATTTAACCCCATTCACCCACTCACCAAGGTCTGTGCTTTTTATTATACAGTTTTTCAGAGCCTGGTATTTTTTAAGAAATGTACAGGATGAATTCTAGCAGAATTGCCTGTATTAAATATAAGAAGTAATAATAACATGATAAGAATGAGAAGATTGGTATCTTGGTGAAATGAGAAAGTTACTAGATTTAGAGTTAAAAGGCCTAGATGCAAAAATCTGATATTAACAATAATTCTTTATTTGACCCAAGGCATATTACAACATTTTTGGACTTCAGATTACTACTTTGTAAAATTCAGAAGTTATGACATGAACAAAATATCTCAGTTTTAAATCTATGCTCTTTAAAAAAAATTATTTTATAATTATAATTTTTTGACAGTACATATGCATGGGTAATTTTTTACAACATTATCCCTTGTACTCCCTTCTGTTCTGATTTTTCCTTTCTTTCCCTCCACCCCTTCTCCTAGATGTCAGGCAGTCTTAAACAAGTTAAATATGTTATAGTATATCCTAGATACAATATATGTGTGCAGAGCCGAATTTCTTGTTGCACAGGAAGAATTAGATTCAGAAGGTAAAAATATCCTGGAAAGAAAAACAAAAATGCAAACAGTTTACACTCATTTCCCAGTGTTACTTCTCTGATTCTGTCCATCATTGATCAATTGTAACTGAACTAGATCTCTTTGTCCAAGATGTGCAAGATCTTTGTCCACTTCAATCAGAATACATCATCAAATAGTATTATTGTTGAAGTGTATAATGACCTCCTGGTTCTACTCATTTCACTCAGCATCAGTTATCTAAGTCTCTCCAAGCCTCTCTGTATTCATCCTGCTGGTCATTCGTTACAGAATAATAAAATTCCATAACATTCATATACCACAATTTACCCAACCTTTCTCCAATTGATGGGCATCCATTCATTTTCTAGTTTCTTGCCACTACAAAAAGGGCTGCCACAAACATTTTGGCACATATAGGTCCCTTTCCCATCTTTAGTATTTCTTTTGGATATAAGCCTAGTAGTAGCACTGCTGGATCAAAGTGTATGCACAGTTTTATAACTTTTGGGGCATAATTCCAGATTGTTCTCCAGAATGGTTGGATTCATTCACAATGCCACCAACAATGCATCAGTGTCCCAGTTTCCCCACATCCCCTCCAACATTCATCATTACTTGTTCCTGTCATCTTAGCCAATCTGACAGGTGTGTAGTAGTATCTCAGATTTGTCTTAATTTGCATTTCTCTGATAAATAGTGATTGGGAACATTCTTTCATATGAGTGGAAATAGTTTCAATTTTATCATCTGAAAATTGTCTGTTCATATCCTTTGATCATTTACATCTATGATCTTATGAGAGCAAATAATTAAAAAAATATATTATCAATCATTTTAGTAGAGGATTGAATAATACCCTAATCTCTAAATTCTCTAACATTTCAGTCATCTATTAATCTTGAAATTTCATTTATATTTTTCAATTTTATTACAATCTGTGTTTCCATTTAAGATTTAATTTAAGGCTACTCCCCCAGTTGGACAAAGTTTATAAATAAAACATTCAAAAAAGAGCTGAACTGCTAGATATTAACTACATGAAAGAATACTCTTAACCCCTAAAAATAAGGGAAACAAAAATTAAAATAATCCTCAAACCAAGAAAACTGACAAACACATGGGAGAAAAAGAGAGACAGAGAGAGAGAGAGAGAGAGAGAGAGAGAGAGAGAGAGAGAGAGAGAGTGAGAGAGCATATAAGACCATTTGTTATGTATTAACAAGATAAAAGACACAATCCCTCCCCTCAAGGAGCTTGGTGGGATTGAAGAGAATAGGGAAGTAGGTAAAATGTACATTGATAAAAAATTTTCAAAAGGTAGTGTACTGTACTTATTGCCTGGAGGTAAGTGGTGAGAGAGTGAGTATTAAGCATTATATAGGAAGAAGCACTAAAATTGATACATATTTGAAGGAATACAGAATCCAAATAAACTAAGAGGTTGAGATGCAGAAAGCATGTATTGCAAACATAGGAGATATCATATAAAATGCACAGAGTAGGAAATAGAATATTTTTAGAGGCATAGTTCCAATTTGGCTGGAATATAGAATTTGTTAAGAGGAGTATGAAATAAATTTGGAGTGACAGATGGGAGGCAAACCGTGCAGGACCTTATATACTAGGCTAAGAGGTTTGGTTTTAATTTTAGAAGCAAAGAACAAGTGCTTTTTGTGCAAGTAAGTGACAAAGTCAAGCTTAGGACCTAGTATGATTATTTTGGCACCTCTGTAAATGATTGATTGGAGAGAGGGAAAGAATGGAAGCAGGAAGACAATTGGGAGGATATTATAATAGTAGAGGCAAGTCATGATAGCATGGGTTTATGGTGGTTCTATTAGTGGAAAAGTTGTTCAAAAAGATGACATGGAGAGAGAACTGACAAATCTTGTTATAAGTGACTACATGTGGGAAGACAGAAGAGGCAATGATCATTCCAGGTTATGAATTTCTGTGAGTGTTTGCTTAAAAGAAGTAGGAAAGTGTGGAAGAGAATTGTGTTAAGGGAGAAAATAATGAGTTCCATCTGGAAATTTTGAGTTTGAAATTATGTCAGAAATGGCACTAATACCACCATTCTTTTATTTCAGGAATAATGTTGAGTGGAAATGAGGTTTTCATTTACATGCCAGCGAACAGTTAAAAAAAGGAGATTTACTTTGCTCTAATATATATCATCATAACTGAGGTAACAAGTATATAGTGGCACTTAGCTTCTCTGAATAGGATCACCCTGTTCATCTCCATATGAAAACAAATCTAGATATCAGGGCAGGATAAAGTAAAAGTAGTAATGACTTAAAAGGTATTTAGAAATTCCCCCAATCCAAAGCTCTTGATTGTCTTTGGGTGGGACTTTTTATGCCTTTAGGTGCCTAAGGAGGCCCCAGAGCTGAAGACATAATTTTGTCTATTTATAGCAAAAACTAAGGATTCCTTAAGGATTAGGGAAGTAAAATAATCTAGGAACTGCCCAAGTTGTTGGGTGTGGGGCAAAGAAGACCAGACAGGGAAACTGGTAAATATTAGGGCTATTGATGATACCTATTGGACTTGGAGAAATAAGCCATCTGATCTTAGGTTTAATAGACACTTTTCTATATAAAACAACTTCTCAATCTATCATGTTTTCTTATTTCTAAGCCCTTTTTCATAATGTTACCCAATCTGAAATGCCCTTGCCATTTCTGACTACCTATCTAAATTATGTTATTCCTTCAAAGGCTATTCTAAAGAAAGTTGCTTCCCCTCTACTCTTACCATTTCTAACAATTCCATAATTCTTCTGTTGGTTTTTAATATTATTGATTGAATTGCAATTTGCTTTTTTGTGTATCTATTACTTCAGTAAGATTGCAAACTCCTTGTACTCTCTTTTAAAGTCCTTCCCCATAATCCAATGCTCTGAAAAAAAAAATGACTATTAAAAAGAAATGCAAGTTTTGTAACTAGAAACTTTCAATATTATTTAATAAACACCTCAAAAAGCAATTTCACTAACATTTTTATGTAAAAGAATACAATCCCAAACACTAAATTATCATTTCCTAGTTTTCTTTACCAATTGTCATTATAAGTTTGAAATTGCAGATTAAGAAACAAGAAAATCATTAGAGATTTAGGAATATTATACTATTTTAAAAGATAGTTTATTGTCTTCCTTTTTATAAGTCCAAATTATGGATTTGTAAAATGAATGGTCATAGCAACTATAGTAATATTCCTAGATCCAGCTTCCATTCAAAAATCTTTCAAAAAAGTATACATAATACAAAAGCTTAATGCATTGTGAGCATTTACATCACACACAATTCACTGGGATTTAATTGATTAATTATTTTTTATAAAAGCAAACAGACTAATGAATCTGAATTTCCACTGAATCCATAGAAAAATAAATAGGATCACCTGAGTTGCTGGTAATACCTTTTTTTTTTTTTTTTTTTTTAAATTGTGACTGCATATTTACATTGAAAGCTTTACAAAATGCAAAAATAATGATAGCACAAGCCTTGTTTTCTTTGTGCTGCACACTAGAGAATACTGAAATGAATTTTGCCTTGAGCTAGCTAAACATTTGAGGATTCTGTAGAAATCTCTTGCAGCTGCACAGCAAAAAATACATTTCAGTTTTGTAATTATGTCCTGCTCAAAAGTTTTTATTTTTGTTGAGATTTTTGTAAAACAATATTTTATATAATTCATATTGAGATGTAAAAAGAAAATGACATTAATCTAAACATGATACATTTTTAATGCCATTTCATAGCCCTTCTGTAAATTCACATCTGTTTCAATAGTGATGAACTAAAATAGTTTAGATGGGAAAGGATTTGGAACCAAAAATAATAGACTTATATATACTGTGGTACTACCACAAGATGGCTCCAGAGACCAAAAAGTTATATCCACCTTTTTTTAGAAGCTGAGCTGACAAAGATGGGAATTTCACCTAAAAAAATCAGTAGCAATTCTTCTTCTAATGGGTCAATAATTTATTAACATAACCCCATCTTGACATTGCGATCAAGTGATGAAAATTAATTTATCTTCATTTAAAATTCAAGCAGTTATAGCCTATAAGCTCCATTTGCCAATAAGTTTGGAGGAAGTAAAAGTGAAATTTGGGAGGAAGATGAAAAATAAAGTCAGTCTGGGGAATTAATTATCCAATCAGTTTTCTTGTTCTACTATTTTTTATTCTCCTTCCTAATTCAAGTTTAAATTATATAAACATTGACCTATAGATTCACAGGCTCCTTCCTCCCACATTCTTAAAAAGCATATTTAGGAGAAAAATATTTTTTCTTAACAGGATAAGAATATTAAGGGGGAGGAAGATTAATTTTTGACCCTTTGGAAGGGAAAGTTATTTCTGTGGGCCACATGTTGGTGTAGTTTTAAAATGTAATATTATCTATGCTTTATTTTATTTTTTATTTATCCTGTTAAATATTTCCCAATTATATTTGTATATTATTCCAAGCACTTGAAAATATTGTAGGTCTTGAATTTGCACTTAGAAATGATGGTAACTTGTCCAAGGTTATACCGTCAGTTTGTATCACATGTAGAACCTGAATGGAGTGCATCTTGATAGTGTGAACAATGTCCCAATACACTATGAGAACTGCTTTTTCTCAGCAAGAGGAAAACTTGACCATCATCAATATCAAAATTCAAAGTAGCATTTGATAGTTTTTTCATAGGAAAACAACATGTAGACTCATGATTAAAAGAATTATAATTATGTTCAGAATAATCTATGGACTAGTGACAACAGAGTATGACAAATTACTATTGAAAACTTTACTACACATGGGCAACTAAATATAGCATAGGAATGTTTGATCTCAATGAAGGAAAGACACTGGGAGTAATAGGATCCAATGGCTAATTTTTGGCCTTTTCAGCTAAATTTGCTTAATGCCTATATGATTTGTATTATAGCTAAAATAACTTTTGTATGCAAGTTTACATCACCAACATACAAATGTATGGCTTTAAAAGTTAAAATTATAAAAGTAAATGTCTTTTTAGTACAAAGATTTTTAAAAGAGTTTCCTAAATTAATTAAACTGAAAGATGAGACACTCCACATCATGTTGTTATATTGGTGATGTTTCACTTTAAAAGGATAATGAATTGAAGTGTAATACACACTTCTCCATGGAACAAAAATATTTTTAATAATTTTGTTTACAAAGATACATAAGTAACTTTAAATGACAATAATTATCTTCACATATATGATTGTAAAAATGTCTTCTTCCCTAATAGAATGTAAGCTTCTTAAGGGCAAAGATTGTCTTTTTTATCATTTGCACCTAGCAGAATATCTTACAAAGAGGAAGTATTTAATAAGTGCTTTATAGGTTGGACTGCATTTCATTATTTAGGATTGAATTGGATATCATTAATTGCCTTAAAAAATAAAACAAATAAAAATGGTTCAAGTTCTAGTTTCCAAAGTTATTCATATAATAATAATAATAAAAGAACTTAGTTACATTAAGTGAAAATTGTTGAAACTAAGTTTTCATTTGGAAAACTTTGCCTACAGATTCTAAGTGTCTAGAACATATTTTTTGGTCAGTCTCTAGTACCTAATCAAAAGAGTAATAATCTCTTGGCTCTTATCTGTAACATAGACTCTTAAATTGCTCTTAAGATTTGTAATTATCAAAACATTGTAAGCCTACTTTAATGATGCAGTATCTTTATCATTTTTTTTAAATTACCATTTTCATTCCTCTGACTTCAGGAAGGAGACTGTTATTGGGATTATATCCCAAAGAAATACTAAAGAGTGGAAAGGGACCTGTATGTGCCAAAATGTTTGTGGCAGCTCTTTTTGTTGTGGCTAGAAACTGGAAGTTGAATGGATGTCCATCAATTGGAGAATGGTTGGGTAGGTTGTGGTATATGAAGGTTATGGAATATTATTGCTCTGTAAGAAATGACCAGCAGGAGGAATACAGAAAGGCTTGGAGAGACTTAAATCAACTGTTGCTGAGTGAAATGAGCAGAACCAGAAGATCACTATACACTTCAACAACAATACTGTATGAGGATGTATTCTGATGGAAGTGGAAATCTTCAACATAAAGAAGATCCAACTCACTTCCAGTTGATCAATGATGGACAGAAGTAACTATACCCAGAGAAGGAACACTGGGAGGCGAATGTAAATTGTTAGCACTACTGTCTATCTACCCAGGTTACTTATACCTTAGGAAGCTAATAATTAATGTGCAACAAGAAAATGGTATTTACACACATATATTGTATCTAGGTTATATTGTAACACATGTAAAATGTATGGGATTACCTGCCATCGGGGGGAGGGAGTGGAGGGAGGGAGGGGATAATTTGGAAAAATGAATAAAAAAAAAAAATAATAAAAAAAATAGGGATCCTTTAATTATTTGCATGATACTTCTTCAGGATTTGGAAAAAATAATTTCATAACAATAATGATTTCTGCAATTATGTGCTACTCTCATGTAAACTAGTTTTCTTTTAGAATTTAATGAAAAAGATAAAAAGGGAATTAATTTATAGGAATATGAAAACATTAATGTCTAATATATAGTCATTTATATGAACTTTAGATAACTCTAGAACTAGAAAGGACATTAAGACTCTGTTTATCCATTCAAAATCACAGAAATGGGAAATGGCATTTTAATCTGAGGATAATAATAATAATAATAATATTTCAGAAAATCATAATTATATTGAACTTCAAAATTTATAAAGCATTTCTGTTATGTTACTGTACTTGATCCTCACAAAAACTTTTTGTAGTAGGTATTGTTTACATGGGAGAAAACTGAGGCTGAAGTAAAACAACTAATGATCACGAGCTAAATAAAAGTCTGAGGCAAGTATCAAGCATATGCTTACTCCATTCCAAGTTTAAGTATTCTGTTGTACCACCTATATAACCAACTGTCTCATTCTTACCCTGAGAAAACTTAGGAATGATTACCTAAAAATATTAATGGTAGAACCAGAACTAGAAGATAGGTATCACATTTCTAAGACTGCAATTCATTTCATTATATCATATCCTATTTTATAATGACATTATAGTTTTTTTAAAGAAATGTCTAGTTTTCCATTAGAAAAGACAGTGATAGGGACCAGGCCCTTGGTTGTATTAGCACAGAGAATTCCTGGATATATCTAACAATATATTAACATCTTTGTCATTTGTGGTCTTAGAGAGTTATCTGGATTTTAGTGTACTGAGAGGTTAAATAAGCTGTTGAGGGTCATATAGCTAGTATGTATCAGAGGCAGGACTGAATATGGCTATTTCTAACTTTCTACTATATAACAATTTCTCAGAGCTAGAATACAAGTGAGAAAAACCAAGATAGTAAATCTTATTATACAGTTGTAACAGTTTTATATTACTATTGAGTCATTTTGCTCATGTCCATCTCTTCATAACCCCACTTGGGGTTTTCTTGAAGAAGCTACTGGAGTGGTTTTTCATCTCATTTTCCACATGAAGAAGCAAAGGCAAACAGGATTAAGTGATGTGGCCAGGTCCACACATCTACTCAGTGTCTGACACTAGATTTCAAGTCAGGAATATAAGTTTTCCTGACTTCAGGTCTGGTGATCTAACTAACGTGTCATCTAGCTACCCTAGTCTTATGTGCATAAAATTAATATCAATGTTACATATTTCACTCAATTTTAAACAAACAAATAAAAAGACAATGAAAGAAAATGTATTACTTACAAGTAGTTCTTGTACTTCTACCTTTGAAACTAAGAAAATAAGAAGATAAGAGTAGATGGCCTCTCAAGATTCTACTAAATGAAAAATTCTATGACTATAAAGCCTACTCCAGTGTTGCTTTAGTATGTGATTTGAGAAATTTTTCTCATACTTCTTCAGTCCATTATAAACCCAGTATTTTATACTGAATTCCAGGATGATCAATATAGCTCATGACATTGATTCTTGCCTCTGGTAAAGAGGCAGTATGTTTCTATCTTCAATAATTGCTGTAGAACAATACAATGTCACTGTAGAAATTTTGAATACCAAAATATTTAGGAGAGAATGTCAGCATCTTTCTGATGCTGAACCTAATTTTTTCCTTATCTTTCTTATTGAGACCTCCTTATCATATATTACTCCTTAATCTAGTTATAGGTATACCTGGAATGTTTCATAACCATTTCAGTTCCTTAACCATTTCTCCAGATATAAGCATTTGGATTGCATGTATGTGGGAAATGGTGAATCATCAAAAGTCTGTGGATATTCTCTAACCTTAATTACTGAAACTTATCTGTCCTCTTCACTTCCATTTAATAGACATATAATTTCTGTACCTGATAACTAACTTGAACTGTGATTTAGCCTAGTTCCTTTATTTTCCCTATAAGGGTTCATGCTAGGGAATTGGTAGGGGACATTTACAATATAATCAGAATAGTGAGAAGTATTTTAGACAGTCTGTCAAGGACAGCTAGATGACACAGTGGATAGAGTGCCAAGCCTGACGTCAGGAAGATTCATCTTCGTGAGTTCAAATCTGTCCACAGACATTTACTAGGTGTGTAATTCTGGACACATAGATCCTTTAGTCCTCTTTGCCTTAGTTTTCTTGTCTTTAAAATGACCCAGAGAAGAAACTAGCAAAGCATTCCAATGTCTTTGCCAACCAAATGGGATCTCAAAAACTTAGGCACAGCTGAAAAAAAAATCGAAATAACAACAACTAATAGTATACTGTTAGATATTGTACAATCAAAGAATCCATTCAATGACGGTAAAATTTATTTTATGTATTGTGTTTCTTCAAAATTTACTGTTGTATAAATATACTATACTTTAATATATTACTAAATACTACTATACTTAATCACTTTTATCATTCTACCATTGTATTTATACATTAAGCTAAATCAAACAAAAATTAAAGTGGGAAATTTTATTTTTTTAATTTTCAGGAACAAAAATATCATTTTACTTATGAAAAAGAGAGAGGGAGAGAGAAAATTTTCTAAAAGAAAGGCCAGCATTAACCAATGTAAAATGAAAAGACAGTTAAATTAGTTTGAAGTTGTTTGGTTCACAAGAAAATTCTCTTTTTTTTATGACCTGATATGTCAAAATCACAACATATCTTTGTATTTAATAAGGTATAGCATGATTTATAAAACAAACAAACAAACAAACAAACAAAAACCAACCCACTCAGACTTTCAGAATGAAATCTTTGGATTAAAGGAATACAGATTAAAAGTAAATGTTAGATAACTATCTATCTATATAAAAACTCATTTTGGGGGAAGGTGGGGTGGGAATGGAGGAGGTCTGAACAGTCTTTGGACAGTTCTGGAAAATCAGTTGGTCACTGCAATACTAAGTTCCTGGCTGTGCAATGAATGACTAACAAAAGCCCTTTCTATAAAGTGCATAAAAAGGCTAGCTTTGAGAATTTGAAGTAGAGCCAGTGATCACCATGGTAGAACCAAATAATTGTTTTGTCTCCAATACTGCTTCTTCCAGCCCCATGTCTATGGCAGCTATTCAGGACAACCCAGAATTTTTTTTTTGAAGAGGAAAAAAGTGTACTTTTAATGAGATTTTGCAAAAAGATCACCCTTTTTTGGACCATGAATTTACTCCTCAAATGGCGAGTGCAAAAGAGTATGAAATCACTCTGTTTAGTAAGAGACCAAGGGACATTAAAATTAGATTTTCTTTTGTACAAAGTACACTCTCAGTCATCAAAACATGGTAAGTAAGGAAGGGAAAGTATATATTAAAATTTAGACTATTTAATATAGTATGTAATTAGAAATTTTGAGGTGAAAATGATCTTAGAAATAGTATTGTCTAACTCTGTATTATAGATGAGGAAGCTGAATCCTGACTAAAGTCAGATAGATAATAAGAATCAGAATTAGGATCTGAACCCAGGCCCCATGACTCCAAAATTTAGCTTTCTTTTCACTGTGCTGTGTTATCTAACTGCTATTTTAAATAAATAACACCTAAGATTATTCACAGTTTATTTTAGGCATGTTTGTAACTTGACAAATACAAACATTAACTCTTTTGTCTGCTTAAAACAAAAGCATAGCTTTATAAAAGATGACTTAATTAGAAGAGGTATGGGCCTTATTTTCTTTAAACAAATTATAAGGTGCTTTATCTCTTCTTTGGCTATCCACACAAAGCAATTTGACATTCTTGATTGGTCACACCCAACCAAAAAATGATTAGCAGCAGAAACTTCAATCTGTTTTAAATATTTACAAACAGTCTTAATGTAGAAATCTTATAAATCTATGTATGGCAATATCTAATGTCAATTCCTTTAGGCAAATACAAACAACCAAACAGAAGAATAATTTCTGATAATATACATAAAATTTATTTTTTATCTACTCTTTAAAATATTATGCACAGTACGGGACATGAGATGAGATAGGATAGGAGTCTGTAGCTTCTCATTCATACAGAACAAGCTTTTTCCCCAAATGCAGAGACAGATGCACTGATTATAATTCTACAGTTTGGTGGTTTTCACTCTCCAAAAGACTACATTTTGAAAAACTAGTCTGAAGCCATAATCTAGTTCAAGACTACAAAATAGAAAGCACCTTCCCTCATATTTTGGGGAAAAGTTAAAATGAAAACTATGTAACTGTTTAAGCTAATGGCTACTCATTTTCCTCTCAGTTTTCAATTATATAATGAAATAGAATGTTGTTTTTTTTTAGTCTTAATGCAATAAATGAATTGTTTTAAATTACAAAATAAAAATATATAATTCCCATTTTAGTAGATATCAAAGTTTCCTTTAGTATACTTTCAAAAGAATTTTCTGTAAAACTCTCAAGAGAATGCAAAAACCTTTGAAAAATGTTTGGTGCTTCCCATGACATAAAAAATAAAATAAAATCAGTAATATGTACCTCACTGTTCTTCACATGATGCCAATCTTCCCTGGCTCTAAGTTTCCTGAACTTAGTTTTAAAACATGAGCCAAAAAATAAGACCTCTATTAGTCTTACATTTCAATTTCTTAAAGTTTCAAACAACAAAGAAGAAATCATTTCTCTCTTTTCAGTCTGATTCAAGGAATTTATTCTAGTTTTATATCTATTATCAATCAATTTTATCTATCTGTCTATCTATCTACCAACCTATTTATTGATCTGTCCATAAATATTCTTTTTATTAATCTCTGGACATCAGAAAATAAAAATAAGAATAAATGCCTCACTTTCCAAATCATTAGTCAATGATTATTATCTCAAATAACACAAATAGTTAAGAAAGTAATATGATCCAAGTTTAAAAAATTAATTATTCTTGTTATATCTCTGATCAGACCTATTGAAATGATCTAACTCCAATGGTCCTTTCAAATGTCTTCAAAGTGTGATGTTTAAACAGCAGGATTAGTAAAAGGCTCCGAAGGTATTTTAAGTACATCCTTACATAATCAAAACCTTGTTACATTTTGAGATTTGAATGATATGTCCACTTGTTTGCTAATGTGAAACTAATTCCCAGTTTTCAGCATCTTCTGCTATATTTACACAAGTAGCTCTACATATCTACACCAGTGAATCACTAAGACAGCCAACGTAAATACTGGCTTTTGAAAATAATCCACTCTCCAAAATAAATCAAAAAGCTTATATTTTACTACATTGTTGCCTCACTTTCTACTTCATTTTCTACAAATACAGCTTTGCCTTCATTTGAACTGAGAAAAGGAGTTAAGGCCATTATCTGAATAATTCAAGATAGTAAAAAATTGGTTTGAATTCTATAGATTAGTTGTTATATCAAATTTGCTAGATTTCCACCCCAATTTCTGCTTCATGTCTCCAGTGTAAATACAGATAAAACTTAAGGTTAATAAAAGCTTCTGGAAAACAAGAGGGGAAATAGTCCTACCTCTAACTTATCTGTAACACACTCTCACTAATGAGGTATCAGTTTACATTTACAGAATCTCAATAGTGGCGATGTGTTTCTTATAGCAACCAAGCAACCAAAAATATGCACATCTTAGGCAAAGCTATTTCCAGGAAACAGGAGAATAATTTGTCTTATTTATTTTTAAAATTAGGACTGTGTCACAACTACTCCAATGTTCATTTTGTTAGAGTAAATAAACATTCATTTTATGTTATTCCTTAGTGTTAACTCTGACACCTGAAGACAAAAATCTCATTTATATGCATTCTTCATTATGTTGATTTTTAAAAAGTCATGTTGTTAATAAATATTATATTGCCAGCACTTTATAAGGACAGGAATTGAATTGATGCCTACTCTTTATTCCTTAAATGTCTAGGGGGTTATAATATATGCAAGGACTGCCTTGACTTTTAAATAACTTGATTCTATCAAACTAAAGTAAGGAATGTATTATGTTTTTTGTGTGATAATGCAAAGCACTGACATAGGATAATGTGATAAATCCAATCTATAATGTGGCAGATGATGGAACATAGGCAATAAAATCACAAGATTTACAAAAAGCATAATTACATATTGGGTAGTACAATAAAGCTTCTCCTGGGAAAATATTTCAGTCTGGGAGTTCTGCTGTCATGAAAACCAGGAAGAGAGCAGAATTAGCTTTATGAGCATCAGCACAGTACTGTGACTGTTTGGACCTTTCTTTTAGTGCTGAATTTTCCGGTTTCAACTGGTTGCTTTCTAATATATTGTTTATTATTTTCCAATAGCATTTTAATTTTAAACAGGATTTATATACTATGTAAAATGAAATATCAGAAATGAATTTTATTTTGTGAAAAAATAAGAAAATTAAAGCATGGATTGAATTATAATGGAAAAAGTATATTACAATGCTGTCAATGAAATTTCTAAAGAATTTGTCCTTCCCACATATACTCCTATAGTACCACGATGCTCTTCTATGACATCATATCAATAAGCAGTCATTAATTTAAAAAGCATTATTTTACATTTTACATACATTATTTTAAAAGATGAGTTTATGCAAGGACTATGCAAGCTTAGGAACTAGATAACCAATGTCTATGTACATTGTATTGTGCTTTTCTGATAGTATAATTATTTTTATTTAATTATTTAAAAGTTTCTAGATTGAAAAAAGATGGCAATCACATCAAAGTCAAAATAAAGAAGAAAAATGTAAATATTGAGAAAGTATTTTTAAAAATCTCTCTTCTTGAAAAATATATTTAAGCAACAACTTTTAGGAAGGAGCATGCATTGCTAATGTCCTCTAGCCTATCTGTGAGGAAGCAGGCAAACAATTCTGGCTAAAACATTTAAGATGAAATATATAAGGCTAATTATACAACTTGGTTAAAAATCATATGCTGAAGTGAAGACATATTTATTCTCTTAGTATCAAGCAGATACTATAACTTTACATTTTAAAATATAATAATAATAGTTATTGTTGTTGCTGTTGTTGACATTATTTTACTTAGAAATAAGCCAGAAGAAATGTCAAAACCTATAATAGCCATATGTTCTTTCTAAGAGAAAAACATAATTGAAATGGCTACTACTACTTATGTCTCTTGGAAGAATAAGGTTAGTGACTAAGAAATGGAGAAGACACAAACCCAGGTTGTTGGTGTCATCTGACAAGACAAAACTTTTAGGTTTACTTTCTGCCCTTAAATCTATGGTGATCATAGAGGTTCTCCCCAACCCCCACATCATTTTTAATGAATAATCAAAGTTTTATGCAAATTTTGGATTTAACAGGCCTTCTGCTCAAACTTGTTGACAGAATGTGTGCATTGGGGGAAGAACAGTGTAAATGGTGAAAGGAATCTTATGACATAATCCAATCCAGATAAAACCAATGTGTTTCACTGAAAAGGAAGAAAGATACACATTTACTTAATAATTTTATCTTAACTGTCCATATTTTATATCTGCATAACTCATATTCCTAACAAGTATTCGAAAGTGTGATAATGAAATTATTTTGTTAATAAAATCAGTGACGACTAGAATGAGGAAATGTTTTTTCTTGTGATTATTTCCATTTTTGTGGACAAAGAATTTATATAATTCTTTGTATGGTGCTTCAACATCTTTTTATGGTGTATGTCCTTCAACAAGTATGCTGAATAGGATTACATATCATGAGTGCTTATTAAAATACTTAATCAATCTCACCACTGCTCAGATACTTTGGTTAAAATGAATGAGGTAATCTTTCATGCTATTGGTTTTTGAAAGTCCATTTAAAACATGAATGCTATACATAACGAATTTAGTAAACTGCTATATTATTTTTCAAACTTGTTAGAATTTAAACAAATATTTTTTCTCACATATAAAAGTTAAAGATGAATCTTTGAGAAAACTAGTTTATAGCTTTTAATAACTGTTTTTACAACTATATTTTTCTTTACCTCACAACCTTGATGCCAAATGACCAGAATTAGAATATCATTTGATCCATAGAAATATGTTATGACTGCTAATTAGAGGACTGAGAACTATTCTCAGTGCTTGAGATTATGGTTTCTGAATATAATTAATTGCTTATTATGCATCACTATTACCAGTAATAACACTTAATAGAAACCTGCTTCTCCATGCTGCTGAATCAGCAGTATTAGACCAAAGCTCACCCTGTGCTGCCACCTACTGGAACACACAGGTGTAAAAATTAGATATTCTAAGGGGCCAGCGTATTATCACCTGCTTTTCCATCCGGCTGCAAATTTGGTTTAGCAGCATAGGAAATAAGTCACCTGCACAAAAATCACCCAGATGAGACTCACTCTGCCTCAGTCATTTGTTTTCCTAAGAAATCATATTAAGATCAGGAAATGACTCCTGAGAATTTGGAAAAGGCTGGCATTCATTTAGAATTAACCTTTTCAGTCTTCTCTGTGGTGTTATTAAAAAACAAAACAAAACAAAACAAAAAAAAACAGCTGAAACAACATCAAACCAGAAGAAAACAGGTTTCTAAAAAAAAATCAATGCTCAATCAATTTTTTTAGTTCCTCAGATGAATAGCTCTGGATATCTAACCAATTATAATTCACCCCCCCTCTTTTTTTTTTTTTTTCCTGGTTTAAAGAATCTCATCAGCTAATGAGAATCTAAAAAGTATCTTTCTGAGAATATATAGAATCCTTCTTGTCAATTAACTGTTAGGCTTTGTAAAATCTATAAATATAAAACCAATAGGAGAGTCACATATTATTAGCCAGAATGAATAACTATAAAAAGGTATGTACATAATATATTCATGACCCTTAGGTATTTCACCTTATTATGAATCAAATATATGAGACTCAATGACTGCAAATATAAACTGAGGGCACATGTATCAATGAATCCATTTAAATATCATCATGCATTTCATGCAAAAAAAAGATGTTCACATTAATGAAAGCAGGAATTCATCTTTATGCTTAAAAATAACAAAAACTGGTTCCCTCAAGTGAAATCTAACAATACACCTTACTACATAAAACAGACTTTTCTGTCACATATATTTTTTTAAAAATCAGGGTGGTTTATATCTGAAGAGTTTTCAAGGCACAAACAGGATTAGCAGCTTATATGTTTGTTCCAAAAACTATTTATCTGCCATGCTAGGCACACTGAATATATATGAACTGCTTTTAGTTCTTGGGGGAGGGGGGAAGGGCACAGTGGGGAGAGGGAAGAAGGAAGTAAGACTTATCTTTGTAACTCCCCAGGCTTTAAGGTTTTTTTTTTTTCTTCCCCCCCCTCCAATACACATTTTCTTTCCTTGTCTTCTTTATTATTTTAACCAAAAATGAAAATACTGATTCTTTCAAGGAGTGTGAGATGATTGTGAAAGTTCTTGTTTATTAAAAATCATGACCATACCAAGGAGGTGGGGGTGGGGGTGAGAGAACATAGTCTTCTCTCTAGTGTTATTCACTAAAAAAATGATCTTAAAGCTAGATTTTTTTCCCCCAGACAAGGTAAAGTCTAATAACATATACAATTGAAGTATAAAGCCTGTTAGCAGTATAAGACAGGGAGATCATTCTTAATATAGATCCTTCAGGAGGAAGAAAAAAAGAATGCATCTCAAAACATCTCAGAAGTAATGGATGTGCAGTTTGGGATAATGGTGAGGCTTTTACTGGAATGAAAGATGAAGATTATAGGAAACAGCTCCATTTATGTGGAAGCAAAAGATGATAGGTCAGTTTTAAGATGCTGGTTGGTGTTTGTCACTGATTGCACATGTGGACTTCATTTTAATGATAAGGAGATAGTAGGTTTGTCTAAGGATAATTAGCATCAAAATCAGTATTAGCCTATTACTATTTCCCCAGCTTACAATGCCATCAATAGTTACTTGTTGGGCACATGTATTCAGACTTTCAATGTGCTGCATTAATTTAACACCACATAAAATATGGATTTTATTGCAGCAATGACAATAAATGCTGCAACTGCTGACTACATGTATTTAATCTCTTCTTTTCCCTTTTATTGACAGTCTTAGATGAGAACTGTTTATACAGGAAATGTGTCTACTGTATTCCAATGAGCATCTAACTACTTCATGTATGAAGATGCTCACTGACCACCTCACTGCTATATCTGTGTATCTGTCATCTATCTGTCATTTCTATCCTGAACCTTTTGCATGTTCCAAGAACTATGGGTGTGCGTGAGTGTTAAGTAGGAAGGCATAAGAATGCAAAGTAATGTAAGGGAGAGGGAGAGCAAGAAGGTATCATTTATAAACCCTACTGAACATCAAGGTGAGCATAGATTAGCACATATCAAAATAAAATCGATCACAGTTTTTTTTTAACAGCTGCTCAGCTAGCAGGAAACCTAAAAGTATAAAAATGAGCCCACTGTAGGGTAAATCAACATCACCCCTCGTTTTTAAATATACATATACATACATATATAGTCATTCAAGGGACAAGACGCACAAGCAGTTGGTCTTGCTACTGCATGCGGACTCTTCCCTCTCTTCCTTCTTTTAATTGTACCAAAGTTGAAGATCATTTTTGAATATCACTGGGAACAGTGATTCGTGGCTTAAGCATATAAAGCGTCCTAAGTTTAAAAAAAGAGAAAGAAAGAAAGCGAGAGAGAGGTGAAAAGCTCCTACCTTTGACTCCCCTTCAGGAGAAGGAAGTAGCATCCAACCCACAAAACGCCGAAGACTGTGTCACTATCTCCGCTTTTTGTTTGTTTTCTGTTGTAATTTTTCTAAGCCCGGTTCTACTTGAATCTAACTCAAGCTTTTCCTCAGCATCACTTTTAACTCTGGACTGCAGGGAAGCGAAGCGAACGGGGGAGCTCTCTCTCTGATTGGCTTTCATTCAGAGCTTCTGATTAATACAGGGAGAAAAAAAAAAAAAAAGCCACCAGCCCTTCCTCACTTACACCACACACACGCACACGCGCACACGCACGCATACACACACAGACACACACAGAGCAAGCAGAGAAAGGTTCTGCTGATAGAGCCACAGCACTTGCCTTGGGAAGGTTAGAGCCTGGGGAAGTGCAGCCTTTTCCAAGCACACTGATTTGCAAGTGAATGCAGTGGGAGGGAACAAGAAGAGAGGAGGGCTTTGGGTGACAAACTTCCCCTCCCCCTCAGGAGAGAATGGTTCTCTGTGTGGAAGTCGAAGGTAATCAACCTAATCTAATCTGTTCTCCATAGGGGAATAGAATAAGGGGAGAATGACTTCTTGTATTTTTTTTTAATTTATTTTAAATTTAAAAATAAATTTCTTTTCATTTTTCATAAGTGATGGTGCCAGACTCTTATGCCAAAGCATTGAAAGAAAATGTTTTAACAGTGTGCCAAGTTAAATTACAACCAGTCCTGATTTGTAACCAGAGTGACGCTTTTGTGAATTTATTTTTTTGCTTTCAGTGACTTATCTCTTCTTAATTCTCCAAACCTGTGCCTGGCTTATTCACATTCTTCTCCACCTCCTTGCTCATCCTTTTACTATGTGAGTCAGTTCTGTTTACCTCTACCAAAGGGCATTTGAGGCTTACTTAGTCTTGATTTACTTTCTTTATTTCTGCCTGCACTATATTCATTTTATGAACATTTGGAGACCCACATTTGCAGTTTTCCATTTTATAGATATTATCCTTTTGGCAGATTTAATCTGCAATTGTTGGTAGAGTAGAATACAACAAATTGGACTCAGCACAATCCATCCTGAGTAAGGATAAAATCAGTTCTTATACTCTGACATTGGAGAGACATGTTTTGTATGCATACATAAACATACTGAGATACATCCAGCTATGTTGTCTTAGACAGTCCAGGGTAAGCCAAAGGATGTCAGTGTTGTTCCATTGGAAAATAGGCATCTTTGAATGTTTCAGGCAATAATTAGATTGCTTTTAAAGGGGGACATTAAAATTACATATATATATATATATATTTATGTATGTCTATATATATATATATATATATATATATATATATATATATATATATATTTACGTATGTATATATAGAAAGAAACAGATCAATTAATCCACTTCATTGTTTTCTTTCTTCCTCCCTCCCTTCCTTCCTTCCTTCCCTTCATTTCTTCTCTCCTCTTCCTCCTCTTCCTTCTCCTTTTCCTCCTCCTTTATTCTTCTCCTTTTCCTACTTCTTCTCCTCTAATTTCTCCTCCTCCTCCTCTTTCTCCTTTTCCTCCTCCTCCTCCTTTTCCTACTCTTCTTTCTTCTCCTCCTCCTTCTTTTTGTGTAACAGCATCAGTATTTTTCTACATTCTCTCCCAAAGAACTAGATTTCAAGTCTCTAGTAGTCAGGGGTTCCTAACATGAGGAATCATGTGAAAATTAATTTTCCTTTATTATAAACTTAAAAACCACTTTATCTTTTTTATACATTCCATACCCCTAAATTAGAATGTAAGTTGTATGAGGGCAGAGATTTAGTAACTTTATTTCTCTATCACAATTTCTGCATAGAAAAAACTTAATATGTCTTACTTCTGTTTCTGAGATATTCATTTGTATATGGAAAGGACTCAAACTGGTAAGAGACAGCAAGAAACTTTCCCTCTAAAGATCATAGTGCACAACCCATTAGGGAATGAACACAGTTCTACCCTTCATATCTCTTCTAAGCTCTGTTACAGTGGCACATTATTGTAAGACTTATCACGGTCAAAAAGAAAATTTGTGTAATATAGTAGCTATTTTGCAACTTATCCAACATGGATTAATAGGCCTCCATTATAAAGTGGTTTGGACCAAGAAAAAAAAGTTTACAATAAAAGTTTCATGTATTTAATAGTAACTGCCTGCTTTGCTTTTTATGGGGAGAAAGTCATTTTAAAAAAATTATTCTTTTTTTATTCAATTTGACCTTCAAATTACAACTTATTCATTATTACTGTAAATATCTAGCCTATGGGATTTGGTCTCCGAAAATACCATTTTCAAATCTAAATTTTATTGCCATCTGTATTGTATAAAGTTAGAATATACAAAAAACATAAAATTTTAATAGCAAAAACCAAAACCAAAACAAAACAAAACAATGGCACAGACTCCTCCTTGTTTTTTTTTTTTTTTTTTTTTTTTTTTTTTGTTGTTGTTGTTGTTGTTTTTTTTTCTTCCTCATAATGTCTACCAGAAAAACACTGTGCCTGGGATTTTTTTGAAATCTACTCCCTCCTTCTATATTCAACACCAGTCATTAAATATAAACCAGCTGTTAGGAATTAGTGTGTACTTCTCTATTAATTTTTAAGTGTCATTATCTAAAAACATATTTTATTTTCTACAGATGGTAGCATGACTTTTAGGGTATATTAAAATATCAATGTCTGGACTTCTAAGTGTCTGATAATTTAGTGGTTTATAAGATGCATTTTGTCTTGCACTAAATATCTTGTCTGCTCTACTTAGTATCGCGGTGAAAAACAAGTTATACACCACCAATACTCTCATTTTATATATGAAGCAACTGAGGACAGTGGATTGTCTAAGGTCAATAGGAGATAAGTAGAAAAGCCTAAATTTGAACCCAGTTGTGTTGATTTCAGACACAGCACTCTACCTCTTATGCCGCACTATAAGCTACTAACAAATTTATACTAATCTTATGACTCCAAAGAAAATTTTCCCTCTAAGAACTGAAATATTTTCCTGTCTATCTTCAAATTCTTCAATACTTTTTCTCTTTTTAAGATTTAGTTCGAATATTATTTTCTTCAAGAGGCCTTCCCTGCTTCCTCAGTTTGTTAGGCCTACACCTTTCCCCCATTTCGAGTATTTATTTTTGTACATGTACTGCATTTACTTGACTGTCATAATGTAATGTAAACTCTTCGAGTTCAGAATAATTATTCCCCAAATATCTTATATTTATAAAGGTCTCAAAGCATTTTTCATCATTCTAGTTTTTTTTTTTTTCTTTTCTTTTCCCAATTTCATGCTTTTTATTTATTTTGGTACTCTTTCTATCTGGATTTTTAAAAAATATATGGTTTTCTTGATTTTCACAAAGAAATGAATTGTCTTTCATACTGTACTTTGTGCCATTCTGATCAGAGTGGACAGATGTATTGGTTTTCACTGTTCTTTGCTTTCACTGAACTAAGATTTCGAACTGGATTTCTCTTAGTGATTTCCTTCTTTGTGTTGTTGTTTCTGTCAGCACATACTAATAGCATTATTATCCTATCTTCTGTTACAATTAGCAGCATTAGTGATCTCTGCCCACATTCCCTCTCAACATTCATGCCCAACTCCTACCTCAAAAAGATATGGGTCTAAGAAGGAAAGAAGAAAAGAAGGAATGAAAGAAGGAAGGGGAAAGGGAAGAAGGAAGGGAAGAGAAAGGAGGAAATAAAGAGAAAGGAGAAGGCGGGAAAGAAGGGAAGAGAAAGAAAGAAAAGTAAAGGGAAGGAAGAAGGGAAATAGAAAGGATAGGAGAGGGAAGGGAGAGGGAAGGAGAATGAAGAAGAAAGAAAGCAAAGGGAAGGGAAGGGGAAAGGGAAGAGAAGGGAAGGAAAAGAAGGAGTAGTGGCAGAGAGAAAGAAGATAGAGGAAGGGAGGAAGGGATAAAGAAAGGGAAGTAGTTAGATGATAGATAGCTATAGATATATACATCCATTATATATTTATATTGTATATGTGTTTCAAGGTTTGCAAAATATCTTATAAATATCTCATTTTATCATTATTACTGCCCTGAGACATAATATTACTGTCCCTATTTATAGATGTGGTAAAATAAAGGTTGTCACTTGGCCAGAGCCTCATAACTACTAAGTGTCTAAGGCCATATTCAATTCATTCTTCCTGATTCCAGGTCCAGTGCACTATTCACTGTGCCTTCTTGCTACCTCAATTTAATTATAGCCTATGGGGAGAAAATGAATTTCAATTGAAATTAGAATATACCTAAAAGTGACCTCCCACTGATATTGAAGAACTAGCATCTATAGCTATTTAAAACTCTATTTGATATCTTATATCCTTATGTCTTTAGATTTACAATTGCCAGTTATTTGATGATGTCATGAGAAAATTTTAAATTAATATAACAAAGATGTCTTACCATTTTTTTCTCTATGAATATGTTCTCCTGAGAAGTCTTGTTCTTATCCCAATCTAGACTGACTTCCTTTCAGACTGTCTTCCAAACTCAATGTCCTGGGAGGCAGCCTTGGTGGCTCCTTATATCCTCCCAGAGAATGGGCTTATGGGTATTCCAAAGGTGTAAACTCCTTTAAAGGTGTGAACTAAAGGTGTGAACTCTGAGCTAGAGAATTGTTAAATACTGACTTATCACCTAGTAAGAATCTAACAATTAAGTAGATGGATTTTCATCACAGAAGAAAATAATTTGTAGAACAAGCAGAATTCATGCTCTTCACTAGAAAGAATGGTTGAACATTACTACTGTTAAACTGATACCTACTCAGACTGTTGTACTGCCTTATTTCAAATTTCTCTAAGTATACCTGAAATAAAAATGATCAAAAATGAATTCTGCAAAGCATTCTTGTGAATTTTATATAAAGAACTTGAAGGAAAGAGAATCTTCTAAGATGATTTTTTAAAAAATTACATTGAAATATTTGTATATTTAATTTTGTCTTGCTAATTGCATTTAATGAACATGCAAAGAGCCATTTCTCTTGGTGCAATTGTTTTATTACACAATAAAATTTTAGTTTGTGTTTTGCAAGAAATACTAAAAGGCAATTATAAATATAGGAATCATATAAAACTTGTCCATTTTAGATTACCTTATGTTCTTTCTCAAGTTACTAAGGTTTACAAGTAAAACATATTTAATGAGCTTTTGTTTAGTGTATAATAATATGTAGTAGCTGTTGTCTTCTATCCTTTCACAATCAACAAATTAAGAATGAACCAACAATTTTTAAGTAAATTCCTACTATGTAGTAGACATCATGTCAGTACATACAGTAGTGCTTACCCTGTGCAAATGTTAACAATTTAAACAAATTTAATTCCATATTTATTATGTGCAAAGAACATAGATTTTAGAGTAAATACAGAATTAAAGAATAACTATGTGACTATAGTTTGTTCAATCTAGAAATATGGTATATAATATCTATAAATCACTATCAACAACCTTTTGTTGAATATTTATTATATTCAGACTTTGATGATATAAAAACTAAAATATAATAGTTCTTATTCTAAAACAACTTACTTGATATAAATGAGATACAACTAGGTTGTTTATCTGAGATTCAAAGGGAAAGATCTTTAGTGACTGGGAGACTCAGAAAAGCATTAATTGAGGAGGTATCCTAGACTACAGTTTAAAATATGAATAGGATTTCAATACACTCAAGGGTTGTGTCTAATTATCCACACAAGGAAAGAAAGGCATGATATTAGGAAGACCTAAATTCAAATCCAGCCTCTGATACTTATGATCCTGGGCAAGTCAGTCACCTAAACCTCTTTGTCTCAATTTCATCATCAGAAAATGAGCTACAGTAGCAAATGACAAACCTTGCTAAGAACCAAATAGAGTCACAGAACCTCTGACACAACTAAAAAAAAACTAAACAACAAAAATGAAGTAAATAAAGTATATTTCATTCATTGAAATATGACATATAATAGTATGTATAACTCATAGAATTGGGAGAAGTGTAGATCAGATTATCTTTGAGAAATTACAAAGTTCTTTTTAACAATACTACATTTTTCATTGACACAAAGAACAAATTAATAATATTTGTCTGCTGATTTTGAAGTTGTTAGTCATGAAATACCCCAGTTTCTACAAAATAAGGTGAGAATTACCTCAAAATAAATGTGAACAAGAGTACTCTGCAATGCTTTGCCATTTGTTATAAAGACAAGCAAGAGAAGCAATATGAAGGAAGACTGTGTGTGTGTGTGTGTGTGTGTGTGTGTGTGTGTGTGTGTGTGTGTTTGTGTGTAAAGTTAAAGAATGAGATAGTCCAGTCTTGGGAAGAAAATAAGGGATAACTGATATATAATTTATGGGATCCATTACAATGTTCATGATACAAAGTGATTCTGAATAACTTTTTGTGGAGAAATTATTTTAGGGTATAGCAAAAAATTATACAAAAAGTGCAAGCATGGATGACTTGTTATCTGCATCACTGGAGGGCATACCAACATAGATAATATCATACCCCCATCAAAGTATTAAAATTAGGATTTCAATAGGTAAAGAATGGAGAAGAGTATCTCAAGCACAAGTAGTAACTTTTACAAAGATAGGGATATGGTACAATATAGAATCAGAGACATAATTTACATAGTAGCAAGCAGTATAAGATACAATAAGTCCGGAATGATAAATAAATATCAGATTAAACATAGCCCTAAATATTAGGAAAAGACATTTTAACTTTATTTTTTAAGCAGTAGAGGACTACTAAATGACTTCCAACTAGAGGAATGACATGATTAGATTTATACATAACCTTATTAATGTGATAGAAGTGTGAAGGTAGGACTAGAATGGCAGAAAGAGTGATGCTAGGAAGTTTATGGTAGGAAGTTAATTCAGTTGTAAAGACAAGTGGCTACAGGGGCTTTGCTAGGACTGGGGATAAATACAAAAAGATAATGAAAATTTTAAATAGATTAATATTGACAACTGATTTAATGCAATTGTAAGAAAGGAAATGTACTACCAAAATTATAACTTAGGAAGGAGAGGGAAAATTGTTGTCATCATTGTCACTGTTGTTGTTGTTCATCATTTGTTCTCAGAGATAACCAATGACATTACCAGGATAATATCTTTACTTAAGCAAGAATTGCATAAGTGAGGCACATCTGAGCAGAATTTTCATTAGATAACATTTATTTAGTGCCTATTAGCTACCAAGTATTTTGCCAATTAGATTATAAATATTTCCATATCTAATACACAGTCCTTAGAAGTAGGAACTAATTTTATCTATATTTTTCAGATAAGGAAGCAGAGGAAAGTATTCTTAATGACTGAATCATACAACCAATAAGTGTACAAAGTAAAATTTGAACTCATTTCTTCCTGACTCCACAGACTCCACTATACAACCTAGTTACCTGGCACCTTGAAAAAAAGTAAAGAATAAAGTAGATTTAAATGTGCAAATGGGGAAAATAGCTAGTGGGGATCTAGCTAGCTAGTCAATCTCTGATTAAATTTCCCCTATATCTCTTAATTCCCATAACAAAAACTCCCTCTTCTCTCATAACATAAAGTAAAGGGGAAATTATTATTTTGAGGGGAAGAGAAGAGGTGGGATGGAAAATGGATTGGAAATTTTAGACAATCTCACATGAGATGGAAGGAGATTATTTTCATTTTTTTCAAAAAAAATTCACTTATTTACCTTGAAACTTTTAATAAAGTAGAAATGCATGTCAGTTCTGAAGCATCCTCTAGATATTCAAGAAATGAAAAGATCCCTTTTTAGCCTAACCAATTTATAGACAAATAAATTGAAACTACTCTAAAATGGCTTCTTCCTTAGTACAGGTCCTTATGACATCATGTCAGGGTTATTATAAAAGCATGCTACTTGATTTCCCTGCTACAAGTCTCTCCATAGTATAATCCATTCTTAATTCAGTTATATAAGTAATGTTTCTAAAGCACAAGTCTGTCATATTACACATACACCTACACTTATACACATACATGCATACCCCTCACCCCACACACATACAAAACCAACTCCAGTGGCTCTGTCTTACCTCCAAGACCAAATATAAAATCCTCTGTTGTTTATGAAAATTCTCTTAACTTGTCTCCACTCCATCTTAACAGTATCCTTATATTTCCTATTCTTTCCCACATATATACTGATATATTCTGTGATCTAATTAACTACAGGTATAGAATGACTTCTCTTTTTTCCTCACTCTTAATCCTATTGTCTTTTCCCTATTGGTTATCACTAATGTATATTTTGTAAGTGTGTGTATGCATGTTTTCTCCCTCACTATTCTGTAGTGTAGGTCCCTTAAGAAAGGATCTGTCTTTTTAACTAAATTCTCACTGCATAGAACCTGGCCCTGTTGTAGGTACTTAATAAATGCTGGACAATTGAATAACAACGAGAATGTGAAAAGACTTGCTCAATATCATAAGTATAGCTTAACCTGGACTAGAACCCATGTCTCCAAATCTCTTTCCACTATAAGACAGTGCCTGTACCTCTAGAATTAAAGCTTGTTCTATGAGTTCTTGCAATCTAAAATTAAAAAATATATACATATATATGTATATATATATATATATATATATGTATAGTAGCAATTACATTTTCTTTTGCAGTCCTATATATTTTATTATTCTGAAAACTTAGTAGGCTTTCAACAGATTTTCATGACCCCAAAATGGTTTAGAGCCCCTTATTCTAAAAGAAGTAAAGAGTTGTCATTCCTCCAAGCTAAGAACAGTGTTATTAAGGATTGATTTGGAGAGAAGAACAGGGCTATTTTGGGTGCTGCTGTGGGAGGATCAGGGAAGACTTATTAGGACAATAAGCACTTGAAAGTCTGAGAAAAAAGTAGAGTGTGATAGAGAAGGTGCAAAAAAGAAACTTGTAGAGTGTCAAGGACAAATTTTGCCTCTTTCAAAATGTTTCCCAAGAAAGGTAGGGAATGCTTCCTGTATGCATCCCTTCTTTTGAATTGCTTAGCCACCCCCTCCCAGTATTCAACAATTAAGTTAATGTCATTGGTTTTATGATTCAGGTACATCAAGAAAAACAAAAGTTGAGTTGACAGAAATTAACTAAGAATTATTGATAGTTTGCATTTTTAAATTATATTGACTTTAATAACAAAGTTATGCTTGCTTCAGTTTCTTCTTTAGTGTTTTTTTTTTTAAGCTTTTGATCTGCTTGTTGTGTTCCCAAAGGTATATAGAACTAATGGTATAGAAACTCCTTTTACATATGCAGATCACTTGGTCTATATTCCATTGTCTCAAAAGCAAACTGAGTTGGGTCAATTGAATTGAGTGATACAGTGGATAAAGAACTTTCAGACATTTACTACTTGTGTGATCCTAACACCAGTTGACACCCAATTCCCCCCCAAAAAGCTGCTTAAGTCACTATGAGGTTAAGCAACTTGTCTCTGGTTCTGATGAATTCATATCTTCCTGACTAAACAAATGTATATACTAGTTTATATTCATAGTTGCAGTGAGGAAGATGTAATATTATGATTATATTATCTCCACTCTATCTTGCTTCATTTATTTTCCCATATATCCTTGCATTCTTTGTTCATGTTTTCTTGAAGTTAGTACTATTTCATATTAATAATATATCAATTTGTTCAATATTCTTCAGTTCCTGAGTACACGGGTTGTTACTAGTATTTTACTATTGCAAATCAAACTACCATGAATATTTCTTGTATAGTCATTTATTTATTTCCTTTTGAAGACTTCCTTAGGGTATAATCTTAGGAGATCATAAAGACAACAATTTTATAGTTATTATTACATATTGCCATGTTGGTTTCCCAAAACATTGTAAGAATTCATAGTTTACATCAACTGTAGTATAATAGTGTACCGGTATAATAGTGGGTATCCATCAATTGAAGAGAGGCTGAAAAAATTGTGATGAATGAAAAAATTCAAATATCATTGTACTACAAGAAGCAGCAGATAAGAGACGAGTAGAAGTATGGAAATTATATCAATGAATTTAGAGCAAGAATACAGAACTAGGCAGGGAAGATTCTGTGAAGATGATGGAGTAGGTTGCTAAAATTCAAGCTCTCCAGATTTTCCCCACAAATAGAATAAATTTGTGTCTCAGGGCAAACATAAACTGGTAAAAAATCAAGAAGATTTATGGCAGAACAAGGATCCTCCTGATACAACCCAAGAAGATCTAAAGAAAGACCCCAGGCTGGGGATTAAATATCAAGTGCGGCAGGGAGACAACTGATTGTGGGCACTTGCAGGAGGATGGAGCTCTTGGATTGGGTTTTCTGGTTAGGGGGGGGAACTGAAGAGAAGCTTGAGGTACCCCACCTCACAATTAAAAGTGCTTATACTAATACCTCTTATTTTTTTTTTTTAAATGAACCGGGAAAGAAAAAAGAACCACACCATTGAAACTTAAGGGAAACAGGGAAGACTGTGGTTCATTTTCAGAGAAGATTTTTATTTTAGTTAAAAAAATTTAAAAAAAATTTTACCCCAAAGAATGATGTGAAATGTTTCCCTGCCCAAAGAGAATTATAGAACTCAAAAAAGAATTAAAAAATCAGAGACATTGAGGATAAACTAAAAAGCAAAATTAAAAACCATCCAAGAAAAACAAGGAAAAAAAAAAAAAGGTAACCAACTAGAAAAGGGAGTACAGAGTCTCAAAGATGAAAATAATTCTTTGAAAATTAGAATTGAATGAAGCTAATGGGAGACAAAGCAATAATAAAAATAGATCTTAAAGAATGAGAAAATAAACAGAATGTGAAAAGTCATGTAAGAAAAATGACAGATCTGAAGAACACATCAAGAAGAGAAAATATGATAATAACTAGACCACCAATAAATTCTGATCAAAAAGAGAACCTTGACACAATTATACAGGAAATAATCCAAGAAAATTGTCCTGGAGTGATAGAAACTAGAGGGGAATTAGAAATAGAAAAAATTCATCAATCACCACTTCAAAGAGATCCTTTGTGGAAAACACCCAGGAATATTATTTCCAAACCTCAGATCAAAGAGAAAATTTTGCAAAAAAAATAAGAAAAAAAAAACACTTCAAATACATTGGAGCTACAATTAAAATTGTACAAGACTTATCAGCAGCTACAATAAAAGACCACAAGTCCTAGGAATCATGTCTATCAACAATCAAAAGAGCTAGGCCTGCAGCCAAAAATATCATATCCAGCAAAATTATCTATAATTTTAAATGAGAAAAAATGGGTGATCAATGAATTTGCAGATTTTTAGGATTTACTATCAATGAAATCCAAACTTAACAGAAAATTTCAGATATAAGAGCCAATATGAAAGATTAATTTTAAGGAACTTAACATGGACAAGCTGTTTAAACATGAAGAAATTATTTATGTTTTTATATATGCTTATATGTGTATTATATATTTAAGATTCATATCAATAATAGGGTAGCACATAAGAAAGATTGGCAGGGTTAAAGAAAAAATATTAATCATGTAATGCAAATGAGGTGCAGAGGAAGAATAGCCATCAGAGGCATTAGAGGGACAGGAGGGCTCTTAGTTCTGAAAGCCTACTTACATCAGGAATGGATTCAATAAGCAACATTACATATATCATGAACAATATAGCACCATCCAAAATCAATAAAGAAATAATGGGAGGAAGGATGGCTGAATGGGATAACAAAGGGGAAGGAAGAAGAAAAGAGAGGAATCCTTGGGTAGGGGGAGTATAAGTAATAGCAAGGCAAATCATGGAGCAGATTTTAAGAGGCAGCAGGGATAGGAAAGATTTGTGTGTGAATGTGTGATGTGTGTGGTTGTGAGTGTATGTATGTATGTATAGATCTACATATATATATATATATATATTTTTTTTTTTTTTTTTTTTTTTTTTTTTTCTTAACTCTAGCTTGAGAGTGGCAGAGGTAGGGATGCTAATGGCGGAAAAAGAACATGTGTAGCAGAGATCCAAAAAACTATTTACAAGAAAGTTAAAAAAAGGACATTTATGAATATAATTTCTTCTACTAATATATGTATATATACATAATTTCTTAATCTGCTAATTTGTTGTTATATATTTTGAATCCTCCCTGATGTTCTGCTAGGCACATGACAATGTTCTCTTTGATTTTTCCTTATTTTGTTGTATATTTCTTTTGTGTTTTTCTTTTTTTCTTACTCTTTTTTCAAATAAAATAAACTTAAACAAAAAAAGAATATAGAATTAGTAGAACAATATGTACATGGGTAGATAATGCTAATTTATAAACATCAACAATATATTAAAAAGTGCCAGAATTCAAATAACCAATTTTGATCTTTGAGAGCAGAGGATGAAACAGAATTCTATTACTTGATAAAGCTGTAAAAACAAAAGGTATAGAATATTACATTTACTGTCACTATTATAACTGGTTTTGTTAAATTAGTTTTCTTTGTGACAAAGATAGATGAATATGGATATATTTTATAAATGGGTATATTAGCATTTAAAAGCATATCAATAAAAATATTTGTACTTTTTGAAAATGAACCTATTTCTATTCAATCCAATCAAAACTGAAGTTTATCATTTAACTACTTTGAATAATCACCTAATATAAAGTCAGATATATTTTAATTTACCTGATCTTTATATAATTTTAACAATAATAATAAATTGTAATATTTTCAGGTGGTTATAAGCCATCTTTTTAAAATAAATTTTCATACCCTTGGAGTCTTTATCTACTGGGAGATTCATAATTAATCTGAGACATTTCTTTCAATTCCTTAAACAGTTTGCATTTTTATGAGAAAAATGTATTTTCTTAGGCTCTTCTTACATTAGGTTATTTCTTGTTAAATTAACAAAACTTTTTTTTGTTAAAATGTATAAGTTCATTGATTTTGCTTCATGTAATATCTCTATCATATAATAAACTAACTCCTTTTCAATAATTGTGACATGTGTATATAATATCATTTTTCTTATAATTTTATATTAAAATAAGTTATTATTCTCAAACAAATGGTTTGTACTGGTAATTCTCTCTAACTTTGAATCATAAAACTCCATATTCTATAGAAAATTGAAATATCAGCTGACCCGAAGGGAAATGGAAATGAATGTTTATAAGCCCTACCTCATTACCAATAAATATTTGCTTCCCAGAAGTGGCATAATGGATATCTCTCAGGAGAGTCATGATCAGGAAGTGAACTGGTCCTGTAGTTACAAGGAAGAATAGCAAAAGATATCAGTGTTCATTTAGTGTTAGTAGGTCTTGAGCATAGCCTTCTGCAAGTTGGGTGGGCTCTGTAGAAGATTTATGTGCAGATGTGATCAATAATAATACAGAAAGAGAGAGAGCATATAGAGGTTGAGATATGTACCATTGGAGGTATGTAAATTGGTGAGACCATAGATCTATTTAAATAGGAATAATAGTAAAATCAGTGATCTCTCAAAAATTGTTATAATATCCATGTTAAATATATACCTTATCCCATTTATGCTATTTGATATATCCAAAAGATTTATTTGCACAATGCCCTTGTCAATATTTTAAAATCTTAAAATTTAAAATGCTCTTTTGCCTATTCACTTGGGCATCTACTATTTGTCCTGTTATTTCTTTTGGAAAATGTATTGTGAGTTCTGAACTACCAATCTGAGAAGAAAAGAAAGAAGAAAAAAAGGAGAAAAAAAAGTCTCTTTAAACATGACCTCTTTGTAAATTGGGAACTTCCTAGATAAAAATAGAACAAAACTAAATATCACTAAAAAGATCAATATCACACTGTCCTAGTGTGCTTGTATTCACACAATGTTTAACAATCATTTATTGAGTGTACATTGTACTGTGTTTTTCTGCTTAAGTTAAAAGACAGGAAAGGTAACTGAGGAAAATACAAAAGAGGGTATAGTGTTATAAGAATAATTTGGGAAATCTAAATCCCAGAACCAGCTAAAGTTAATAATAAAGCTCAAGGACAAAAATGAAGGCTTTAAAAGTGTTTCAGTGGGTGAAAGAATGAGTAAATAATGGGAACATTGCTTACCTTAGAGGAAGAATGCTAAAAGCCACTAAGAAAAAATAGGTCCTACTTAATCTTCCATTTTACTTTAGCTCCTCCCTTAACCAGAATAATTTTCTACTAGGGAAATATATTTTTATAATAACAAAATTTATATTTTTTGGTAATTTGTAAATTTGCAAATTTATAAAAATAAAAAATAACAAAAATAACAATTTTAACAATATAAATTCAAGATTTGTGAGTAAATATTATGATAGCATCTCATTGACCCTAATAATTTTAAATTGCCCGACCCAAATAATCATAAATCATATCCCAGATTACTGTAGTAATTTGTGAAAATATAATTGTATTAAATATTATAAAATTCATAACCCAATTTAAGTTTGTATCTCATTATCTTTGAGTCAAATGGAGAAATGAGAGTGATTCTTTGCTAAGGAGATGGTCAAATGTAATGCCAGATTTAAAAAACAAACAAACAAAAATTTAGATCTTTTAGATTGCATCTGATTTTGATTCCTGTCAAAATCTATAAGAAGACTGAAAGGAAAGGAGTAATTACAATAACAAAAAACTCACTTCCTTTGGCAACATGCTTTCTAAGTAGAGAGATCACAGAAATTTTGATATAAGATCAAAGCACTGAAAATGAAAAACTCCTCAGGTTTATCTAATCCAGTTTCTATCATTTACCTCCTTTTTATAGGTGAAAATATGGAGGCTCAAGGAGGTTATTGGTCATAGAAAAAAAATATCCATAGATTTCAGCAAGGTATTAAGTTTTTTTTTTTTTTAACATAGTCTTGCATACATGTTAGAAAAGTATGAACTAGAAATAAGAAATATGTGAATTCAAGGGCTCTGGGATTTTAAAATTCCACTTCTGTGTTGTTTTCTAAAGAATATTAATAAAGACAAGCTTATATAATAATTCGCAATTACAAAGTATTTCATATACTTAATTTTATTTTGAATTAACAACATTTCTTTGAGAAAGGTAATAATTCTGATGTAGTCACATTGTGATAATCTTGTTCTGAGTCTATTTGTGACCTCCGCTATGAAGTGCTTTCTTTCTTGTTGAGGATATTCATCTACAACTTATCAAATATCATTGTCACTGTACTCAGATTCTGGAAATATTTCACTGGAATAGTACTAGATACTAACACGACTTGTCAGTCATCCACACAGCCTCTATTTATTAACTTTCACAGTATGGAATAATCTTTATTCTCACCATGGTCCCATAAATCAAGATTCACCATAAAGGGGAAATACAACATTTTGGGTTTCCCTAAATGTATCCACTTATAAAAACATTAGAGCCCTATATCTGGCATGCCTTCAACCTACTTAATTTTTTGAATCTGGATGTGCCAGTAAAGATAGTCTTGATTCATTCTCTCAGATTTTACATAATACTTTAATTTTTACTCTCTCTGAAACTCACATCAATAATTGGCCCAGTAAGAAGACCAAGTATACCATTATCCTCTGACTCTTTTTATTCCATACCAACACTGGTAAATAAAATTAAGAGAACATTTCTTTATAGGGGGTGGTATATGTGTTTTTTCTTTGGAGTGGAAGAAGGGAACTCACATTATAGACAACTCTGAGCTCTCTTCAGGCCAATCTCAATCTTTAACACTTGTGTTGCATTTGATCAATCATTCACTCATGTCTGACTCTTTATGATCCTATTTGTGGTTTTCTTGGCAAAGATATTTCTGTCTCCAACTCATTTTGCAAAGGAGAAAACTAAAGCAAAGCTTAAATGGTTTCTCAGGGTTAAAAGCTGGTAAGTGTCTGAAACAGAATTCAGATTCATATATTCCTAATTATCAGTCCTGTCCTTTACTCATTCTATCATCTAGCATATTAACTCACTAAAGCAGGTCAGGTTATAGTAGTAAAATTCTATTTTCAAAGCATTTGGACTAAATAAGGTTAAATAATTAAAATTCCCATAGTTAGTGATAGAACCAGCATTCAAACATAGCTTCCCCATTCCCATGCCCAGGGTATTCTTATCTAAACTATATGCTTTCTTTTCTTCATGGGAGTGATAAGTCCTAAGTATAAGAAGCTAAGGAGTGAAGATGAGGATCAAAAAGGATGTTGGAGGGCAGCTAGTTGATATATTGGATAGAGCACCAGCTCTGAAGTCAGGAGGACCTGAGTTCAAATCTTATCTCAGACACTTAACATTTCCTGTCTGTGTGACCCTGGGCAAGTCATTTAACCCCAATTGCCTCAGGGGGGAAAAACATGTTTGAAGATTTAAAGGTATAACTTTGAGATTCAATTTTGCTACCAACCAAATTACCATATCTGCTAAACAATGCCCTTCCAACACCCATTCTCTATAAAGAATCACATCTTAAGTGCTTAGCCTCATGTATTCTCTGGCAACAGAATATAGGGGCAAAGTGGAAAATATGGCATATTAATTATTAGTGCCCAATGAAATTATAACCATATGTGTGCAGAGGTCATTTTAGGCAATAGTCTAGTGTTGTAGAAGATATATAGATTCCCAACAGATTGAAGCATGTAAGGGTCAGGGGAGGAACTTCACATAGTCTAAGAGGAAGTAAAGAGGCTTTAATGTCTGACAAACACGGATGTAATCTCTGTAATCAGCACTTATGAGTGGAAGCTCTGGTTGCATTGAGAAAGCATCATCAATGGAAGTTGTCTCCTCTTATTGGCTGTGCCTGTGACCTATAAGCAGTGGGGACCAGGAAGTAGGTGGAGTTCAACAGGAGTTCTTTGGGAGTTCAGGAGGAGGTCAATAAGCTTGCAGGAAAGTGCAGGATGTGAATAAAGTCCTGTGCTTGCAAGCCGCTGTATCTGGGCTCTCTGTTGGACATGAGAATCACTGCTCAGAGAAAAGGTGGCCAGAAATCTCTAAGGATCTGAGACTGGGTAAAATTCCTGAAGGCCTGGGACTAGGCAAGACTGACAATCAGTAACCTCTGGGTGGGAGGTTAGAGAACTATAAAAAGTAACTAATGTGTAGATGTCAAACGGGAAAGATGCTTCTCATGGAGTGATCATATTCTTGTCTTGTTTCTTTTCTGTTTCATGTTTTCATAAGTGACTTAAATTAAGACATGCATTAGAAATTTACCAGTTTTGTATTTGATATAAAGCTACTATGGATAAAATATACACCAAATAGCAAAAAACAGGATCAAGTTCTTGATTCAATGGATGGGAATAAGGGAATATACATATTAAAATGAAAAACTATGGGTAGAATCTTGCAATGGGATTTTTTAAAAGTATGAATATTAATGGAATTTCACCAACATATGTGTGCATAGTTAGCAAATTATACATGTGATTGTAATAATATGCTGGGTGATAAAAGCCCATAATTTAGGAGTATTTGGAACATATTCTTCCTGATGCAATAGACCACATGGAGACTGAGGATGAGCCTGTTTCTGGAAATCTTCACTGATATATAATAGAGGAGTCTGGCTTTTTACTCCAGAGCATTCCTAGCTATGCTCTGCTTTCTGTCTGTTTATTGCATGGTAGAGAAAAGGTGTTTTGATTGGAATGTGTAGAGCAGGCACTAATTTGATAAGTTATTCTTGTTTCCTAGATGAGTTCTAATGAAGAGAATTAAATGTTGTAAAGCTTAGAATAGGAAGAGAAGCCTGGTTTGGTTCAGCAAGAGTAAACAATGTAATGGAATAGTCAAAATAGAGCAAGGTTTATGAAGAGGCATAATGAAGTGTCTCATTGCATTTTGCGTTAACCACACTACATCTACATTCTGTGACCATTACATACATTATATTGTAGGATTGACATTCATCTAGTGAAAGACTATCAGAGTTGCTGGTAGGCTCAAACCTACACCATGAAAGGATGGGTTAAAATAATTGAGAATATTTAGCCTAGAGAAGAAAAGAATTTGATTTTTAGCATTGATTATTTGGAAAGTTTTCTGTAATGACAAATAATAACTATTTGTCCTCAACAGAGGACAACTAATGCCAAAAGATTGAACATATGTAGGGGCAAATTTTGGCTCAATTTAATTTAAAAATTAAAAAAAAAACTTTACTATTATTAAAGCTTTCTAAAGATAGAATGGATTGAAATGGAAGATAGGTTTCCAACTCTGGAAAATTTCAATAGACTTTTTATTTTCAGGGATATGGTAGAAATAATTTATGCAGAAGCTGTGGGTTGAACTTGAAGATACCCCATTGTTGTGCCACAGTTCCCTTTTAGTGTCCTGTTTCAGTTTCCCTAATTTTCTTGACTCAGTTTCCCTAAATTGCCTTGCCTCAGTTTCCCTAAATTGTTCTGCTTCAGTTCCTTGAATAGTTCTGCCTCAATCCCCTGATTGCAACCCCTCCCTCCTGACCATTAGGATTGATATAATCTAGGGCTGGCTACTCTAAGGTATATAAATGTGAAATCTTAAGATAAGGGGGAATTCAGACATCCTGGCTCCTATGTCCTCCTAAGTTATCAAGAATTTATGGTCTTCACCCCCCACTTCATCAGAACCAGATTGATGATCTGTTTCAGGAAATTCCCACTTTTACCAGTGTTCAGACTCTACCATTTTCTCTCCTGATCTTGGAGCCACGGATAAAAAAACCCATTGGAATCCCACATTTGATGCTGATGCTGAATGCTTTAAGACATCAGCCCTGGGACCAAAATGGATCCTTTCATCCCAGAAAATTTTCCCCTCTTAGAAATCCAAATAAAATATTAAAAATAAAATAAAATAAAATAATAAAATATCTAATCTCTATCTTGCCTCAGTTTCTCCAGCATTACACCATATCCTTTACAAAACTCTGAAACAGTGTTCCCGCTGCCCACACTTTTGTCTTTCCTTATATACATATCCAGGGTCTTATTCTTTTTTTCAGATTTTTCCTTCCCTTTTTTTTTTTTTTAAACTAGGTAATTTCCTATTTAAAGAAGCCTTTATGGTGATGCTAATTCTGATAAGTAAATCACACAAAAATCAACTAAGACATATTGTTATCATTCTCCCAACGTAGACTACAATACTACATACACATATGTGTACTTACAAACATACATATGTATGTATACATATGTGTGTATACATAAGCATATGCACATATAAAATCCATACCATCATAATAGGACTTGTTTTGGTAAATAGCACTGAATTGCAACTGCCTTTTAGTATTCCATTGTATTTATGATTTGGAGTTGCTTAAGTATAAACTGAAATCATTTTTTAACTTTTTATATCATCATCTTATTTATTTTCCATTTAGCTGCTTCTTATTTACACTGAAACCAAGCATCTATGTACTAATCTTTAAAATCCAGTAATGTTCTTAACTTTCTTATTTGATTTATCCCTTAGTAAAATAAAGTTGAGACACAAATTAAATTATAATTATCATAATGCATTCATGAGTGGAGTAGTTTGTCCTTCATTCTTGAAGAAGAACTTTATAGGGAGGTAAATCTATGGCATATAAGTGAATAGAATTTAAGTGAAAATGAGCTGGTGCAAAATCACTAGCCTTTCTCCTCCAGATACATTTGGGTCCAGTGGCAAGATAAAGATCTGGATAACTAGAGATGACTCTAGTGAAGTAGGAAACCATGCCCTTTTTAAGCTAATGTCTTTAATAGAGCTCATTTTGATCAAGGTAAAGTATATTCAGTAATGGCTAGGTAAGAATTAAGTCAAAAAATGAGCTCTTTTACCTGATCAAAGGAAAAAAATACAATCTGGATAGGGAAGACCCTTAGGATTTCTGGCCAAAACAGAAAAAAATGGCAATTTATATTCACTCTGAATTAATCTGGGCCCAAACAATAACCAACTGGGGCTTAGTCTGTAACATTTTGTTGGCCAATCAATGAAAACCAGAATGAGCTTGCTTTAAGGCATCCTCCCTAAAAAAGAAGAAAATTAATAAATCCTAAAATATATTGGAAGGCTTCAATGATCTGTGTGTGTGTGTGTGTGTGTGTGTGTGTGTGTGTGTGTGTGTGTATGCCTGTATGTGTGTGTATTCCTTTGGACAAAACATCTGCAATTAAGGGTATTATAAAAAAGAATAAAAGAAATTAAAAAAATAAATTGGGGAGAGGGAGAGGGAGAGGGATAGGGAAAGGGAGAAGGAGGAAATGGAGAGGGAGGAGAGGGAGAGGATAAAGTAGAAAAATCCTGTGTTGCTCAAATGAACATCTCCCTTTCAAAGAGGACCATAGCATCAGGGAGGTGATGTCATGTTATACAAAGAGTTGGACTGAACTGAAGGTATAAAGTCATTAGCCTTATTTTCTCCTTCAGAGATATCTGGGTCTAGTGGTACGATATAGATAACTATAGAGGATCCCTCACTTTCATAACTATAATAACAAAAGGGCATCATCTTCTAAGTTTAGATAGTAATAAATTTAAGTTTGAAAGATTATACTCATATCTTAATGAATGTTATAATTGCCATGGCCTCTAGGCAAGAAGAACCCATGAGACGTTTAATGAAAAAGACTTCAATATGAAGTTTATTACCAGAAATTCCTCCCCACCCTCTCAGGTACAAAGCCAAAATAATTCCAATAACTTATATTCTATTTTTTAAATATAGGTGCCAAATTTATCCACAATCCTAGTACTAAAATTTGTTGTCAGTTGAAGGATAATCTCTCAATCTCTCTCTTAATCCTGCACCCAAACTGGAATGTAAAAATTGCAATTCTCCTGAGCAGAAAATTTCCTTGAATAGTATATTAACTAATACTCTGACCAATAGTTTTCTGTACGATTTTTAATAATGCCATTAGTTAAGTTTTCAAACATAAGAAAATTAAATTTGTTAGCAAAATAATGTTTCTAAGTATATTTATCTTAAGAAAAATGAACAGAATCTAAAAGAAGTATACTTTGCACAAGACAGATTTCAATAAGTTTATTTATTGGTATCATTTACTGGTGTTTATTGATAAGATTTTTGAGAATAGAAAAGTATCTCAAGGTTTAGGTAATGCAACTCATTCATAAAAGCAATTCCAACTATAACAGTGGTCTTCTAACTTTTATTTGAAGACTTTCAAATAGGAGGAACTCACTACCACTGAAGGCATTCTATTTGAATTTTAAACTGCTGTAATTGTTTTGTTTTTTTGACATTGAAGCTAGATTTGTGGCTTTGCAAATTCCACTCATTGTTTCTTTTTTACCCTCATAACAAATAAATAATTAATACTTTTATAAATATTGTAGAACATGTAGTTTCTTTTCCTTTTTCTCTAATCATCTTTGGAAATAGAGCTAGTAGTTGTAATGCTGGCTCAAAAGTTATACAGTTTAATAACTCTTTAATGACTCTGACATCTGTATCCAGAGAGAAATAATAATATAACTAGTAATATAAAAATAATAATATTAAGAGATAATAAAGAGTGTGTATAGAATGATTATAAATATAATCTCACAAATATGTATAAATGCATACAATCTATAATATATGCTCTATATTATACATAATGCTATTAATATAAGTAAATATGTATGTATGTGTATATATACACACACATATTTGTGTCTAACAGTAGCCATCTGTAGTATGGAGAGAGGGTAGATATAAAAGGAAAACAAAATAAAGTTACATGATGACTTTATTCTATATTTTAAAAGAAGAAAATTTGCAGTTTTATGTGCAATCATCTTTTTTGAAATATTCTGCTCTGCTCTGGAAATACTTGTCTTCTTTCATAAAAAAATTTTTGAGGCAATTGAGGTTAAGTGACTTGCCCAGGGTCACACAGCTAGGAAGTGTTAAGTGTCCGAGGTCAGATTTGAACTAAGGTCCTTCTGACTTCAGGGTTAGTAATCTATCCACTGCACTACTTAGCTGCCCCCTTTCATAAATTTTTAAAAGAGTAAATCAATGGTTCCTATAGTGATCAAACATTTGAAGATAGTTATGTTCTACTCTCAATTTTCTCTTCTTCAGGCTAAATATACAAAATTTCTTGAACTAATCTTCATATAACAAAAATAAAGGACATTCACTATTCTGGTCTATCAATGTCCTTAAATATGGGTACCCCAAACTGAACATAGTGCTCTAGCAAGGCCTAAGACATGCAGAGTACATGGGGACTATCTATCAACTCTGTAAACACTATACTCCTCTTATAGTACCCAAGATTACAGTAAGTTTTTTGGCTTTACTAATTAAACTCTGTGTGTGTGTATGTGTGTGTGTGTGTGTGTGTGTGTGTGTGTGTGTGTGTGTGTGTATGTGTGGTTGTAAACTACCTAAATATTTTAGAGCAACTTATATAGAACTATTTCCCCTCCATCTTATTTTTGTAAAATTGATTTTATGAACAATTACTAAATTTTATATTTTTCTCTATTAATGGCATTCTTTCAGTATTCATCCAAATGCCCTAATCTATCAAGATAATTTTTGATGCTGACTTTGTTATGTACTTTAATAGTTATTCCAGAAAACTTTGTTTCATCTGGAAAATCTAAAATACCAACAATGACTTTATCCAAATCCCTGGAAAAAATAAAATAAATAATACATGGCCAAGCACAAATCTCTTGGATATTGTACTTTCAACATTGACAGTGAACTATTAATACCTAATCTTTGAGTTTAGTCATTCAAATAACTCTGAATAAGAAGAGTTGTACTATGACCTAATCCATAAATGGAGGGGACAAGGATGTTGGAATGATGGACAAGCCTTAATTCCAGGAAAGGATCTTAAGGAAACTTAATTCTGACAGGATAGGGGTCAATATAAGAAGATGGAGGATAGGAGACAGCAACATGAGGACCAATACTCAAAAGGAGGGGGAATTATCCCAGCAAGGATTAAGATAAAGCACCTGAAATTTATGATTCAATGTTATGTCAATGTTTTCTGTTTTTTTTTTTTTTTTTTTTGACTCAATTCTCCCAGTCCTAATGACAAGAAAGTGAGGGGGCCATAATAATTTTATTCAGGGCATAACAGCACTTCATCAAAACATGTTCTAAAACTTGGTTTATATATATTGATCACATTCACTTCATCTTTGAGTTTATGAATCCTTTCAAAAAAATATTAGTATTAATCTGTTATGAAATATTTTTGATGAAGACATATGTCTTTTGTAATTATTTTCCTTTTAAAATGTTTTCTATCATTCTAGATGTTTCCCCCCCTCAGAAATCCACACTTACTGATCCTTTGTTTGTGTGTATGTGTGTGTGTGTGTGTGTGTGTGTGTGTGTGTGTGTGTGTGTGTGAAAATTAGGTCAAACTTTTCCCTTCTTTTACCTTGTGGTACCTTTTCTGTTTTCCATAATCTTTCAGATATCACTGAGCATAGCTTCACAATCACATCTGTCACTTTTTTAAGAACCCTGAGAACTCCAGTAGTTACGGCAGATGAAGAATTCATCAAAGACATTTATGTGCTCTCTTAATCATCTTGGCTATCTGACCTGTCCAGCAGGTCTTCAACGTGGGTCAAAAAAAGAAGGACATAGACCGAAATTAAGGCAAAAGCCTGCGGGGGCTAAGACAGCCCGGGAACAGGATCTAGAGAGAGAGAGAGGGGAGGCTACTCAAAGCAATGGTCAAGCATGTCTCGTTTATTAGCTTACAGTTACAGAATTTATAGGCAGAAAACCGCAATGCCATGTATGCATAAGGATTGGGTAGCATGATAGATGAGTCAAATATTTTTGTAACATTTACCAGGTGCAGATTATGAGACGGTTAGGGGCCCAAGGACGGGGTGGAACAACGTAGTTTTGTCTATTCCATATCAGTTCTGGGAACTGTGGTCTTGACATTCCTCAGAAATCATCAGCCTCAGGGCCGTGGTGACCTGGGTTTGTTCAAGAGGGGGGAAGAGCAAGGGGAAAGGTTGGGGAAGGTTCCTGACAGCTATCAGCTTCTGATGAGTTATCCTTTGCTGTCATTATTGGGGCAAAGGCCATTCTCAATTTACCCAGAAAACAAAAATAAAATAAAAATTGAGTTCTACCTTATCTACGTTGTTAGTTATTATCTCATACATGCTAAACAAAAGTTTTATCCCTTTTTTGATGCCCACTTCTCTTAATAAATATTTAACCTCCCCTTTTGCTTTCTTAACTTTCCTTCAATAATCACAGTTAATTCTGAACTTTGGTATTTCTTACACTATTTTTATATGACTTTATAACAATCTGATATTAATTTTCTGTTAAATTGTTTTGCTTCTTTACATTTCTTCTTTAAATTCAAAATTGGTGTATGACTTTCCTCCCTCTTCAGACAAATAAGTCTTTTTTTTCCCTTGTAAGAAAAATTGTTTCCAATTTTTGTTTTTAAGATTTCATTTTTGCTCCAAGGAAAACAGGATTAGAGAGCTGGAAAAAGAAATCAGCTCTCTAAAAAATAAAATGGATAAAATGGAAAAAAATTCCATAGAAGATAAAAACTCAATTGGACAATTACAAAGAGATATAAAAAAAGTGAGTGAAGAAAATACATCATTGAAAATTAGACTGGAACAAGTAGAAATGAATGACTCAAGGAGAAACCAAGAGGGAGTCAAGCAAAACCAGAGAAATGAAACAATTGAAAAGACTGTCAAGTACCTTACCAGAAAGACAACAGACCTGGAAAACAGATCCAGGAGAGACAATTTGAGAATAATCGGACTCCCTGAAAAATGGGAGGAAAAAAAGAGCTTGGACACCATTTTCGAGGAAATTATCAAAGAGAACTGCCCAGACGTTTTGGAAACAGAGGGTACAATAGACATTGAGAAAATTCATCGATCACCTACTGAAAGGGACCCTAAAATCAAAACGCCAAGAAATATAGTGGCCAAGTTCAAGAACCATCAGACAAAGGAAAAGATATTGGAAGCTGCTAGAAAAAAACAATTCAGATATGGAGGATCCACAATAAGGATAACACAGGATCTAGCAGCATCCACATTAAAAGAACGCAGGGCCTGGAACATGATATTCCGAAAGGCTAAGGAACTTGGTATGCAGCCAAGAATAACTTACCCAGCAAGAATGAGCATCGTTTTCCAGGGAAGAAGATGGACATTTAACGAAATAAATGAATTCCATCTATTTTTGATGAAAAAACCAGACCTACATAAGAGGTTTGATCTTCAAATACAGAACTCAAGAGACTTCTAAAAAAGGTAAAAAGAAATCTTGAGAATATACTTCTGTCAAAAAAATATGTAAAGAACATATGTACAATTTGTCTTAGAAACTAGAGGTAGAAAGGAGATTATATCATAAAAATGTATAAAGTGGTGGTACTACATCTCATGAAGAGGCAAAGGTAACCTATTATATCTGAGAGAAAGAAAGGAGGGAGATGAACATAGCGTGTATCAATAGACATATTTGATTTATGGTGAAACTTCTTCCACTTCATTGAAAAGTGAAAGGGAAGGAGTAAGCTAAGGGGAAGGGAATACAGTAATTTCGAGGAAAAGGGGTAAAATAAGGGGAGGATCTTTAAGGTGGGGGAGGGATCCTAAAAAGGGAGGGCTGTGAAAAGCAAGTGGTGTTTACCAGTTTAATACTGGATAGGAGGGTAAAAGGGAAGGAAAGGGGAAAAGCATAAGCAGGGGTTAATAGGATGGCAAGCAATATAGAATTAGTCCTTCTAACCATAAATGTGAATGGGGCAAACTGCCTCATAAAGAGGAAGCAGTTAGCAGACTGGATTAAAAGTCAGAATCCTACTATATGTTGTTTACAGGAAACACACCTGAAACAGGATGAGACATTCAAACTAAAAGTAAAAGGGTGGAGCAGAATCTATTATGCTTCAGGCAAAACCAAAAAAGCAGGAGTAGCCATCCTCATCTCAGATCAAGCAAAAACAAAAATTGATCTAATTAAAAGAGATAAGGAAGGGCATTATATCCTGCTAAAGGGAAGCATCAATAGTGAAGCAGTATCAATATTAAACATGTATGCACCAAGTGGTGCAGCATCTAAATTCTTAAAAGAGAAATTAAGAGAGCTGCAAGAGGAAATAGATAGCAAAACTATAATAGCAGGAGATCTCAACCTTGCATTATCAGAATTAGATAAATCAAACCACAAAATAAATAAGAAAGAAGTCAAAGAGGTAAATAGAATACTAGAAAAGTTTGATATGATAGATCTTTGGCGAAAGCTAAATGGAGACAGAAAGGAATATACTTTCTCCTCAGCAGTTCATGGAACCTATACAAAAATTGATCATATACTAGGGCATAAAAACCTCAAAATCAAATGCAGTAAGGCAGAAATAGTAAATGCATCCTTTTCAGACCATAATGCAATCAAAATTACATTTAACAAAAAGCCAGGGGAAAATAGACCAAAAAATAATTGGAAACTAAATAATCTTATACTAAAGAATGATTGGGTAAAACAGCAAATCATAGACATAATTAATAACTTCACCCAAGAAAATGACAATAATGAGACATCATACCAAAATGTGTGGGATACAGCCAAAGCAGTAATGAGGGGAAGTTTTATATCTCTACAGGCCTACCTGCATAAAATAGAGAAAGAGAGGGCCAACGAATTGGGTTTACAACTAAAATTGCTAGAAAAGGAACAAATTAAAAACCCCCAAACAAACACAAAACTTGAAATTCAAAAAATAAAAGGTGAGATTAATAAAATTGAAAGTAAAAAAACTATTGAATTAATTAATAAAACTAAGAGTTGGTTTTATGAAAAAACCAACAAAATAGACAAACCCTTAGTAAACCTGATTAAAAAAAGGAAAGAGAAAAAGCAAATTGATAGTCTTGAAAATGAAAAGGGTGAACTCACCACTAATGAAGAGGAAATTAGAACAATAGTTAGGAGCTACTTTGCTCAACTTTATGCCGATAAATTCGATAACTTAAATGAAATGGAAGAATACCTTCAAAAATATAGCTTGCCGAGATTAACAGAGGAAGAAGTAAGTAGTCTAAATAGTCCCATCTCAGAAAAAGAAATAGACCAAGCTATTAACCAACTTCCTAAGAAAAAGTCCCCAGGACCAGATGGATTTACAGGTGAATTCTACCAAACATTTAAAGAACAACTAACTCCAATGCTATGTAAACTATTTGAAAAAATAGGGATTGAAGGAGTCCTACCAAATTCCTTCTATGACACAGACATGGTACTGATACCTAAACCAGGTAGATCGAAAACTGAGAAAGAAAACTATAGACCAATTTCCTTAATGAATATTGATGCTAAAATCTTAAATAAGATATTAGCAAATAGACTTCAGAAAATCATCCCCAGGATAATACACTATGACCAAGTGGGATTTATACCAGGAATGCAGGGCTGGTTTAATATTAGGAAAACTATTAGTATAATTGACCATATTAATAATCAAATTAATAAAAACCATATGATCATCTCAATAGATGCAGAAAAGGCATTTGATAAAATCCAACATCCATTCCTACTAAAAAACGCTTGAGAGTATAGGAATAAATGGACTATTCCTTAAAATAATAAGGAGCATATATTTAAAACCTTCAGTAAACATCATATGTAATGGTGATAAACTAGAACCTTTCCCTGTAAGATCAGGAGTGAAACAAGGTTGCCCACTATCACCATTACTATTCAATATAGTACTAGAAACTCTAGCCTTGGCAATAAGAGCCGAGAAAGAGATCCAAGGAATTAGAGTAGGAAATGAAGAAATCAAATTGTCACTTTTCGCAGATGACATGATGGTATACTTAGAGAACCCCAAAGACTCTGCTAAAAAGCTATTAGAAATAATTCAGAATTTTAGCAAAGTCGCAGGATACAAAATAAATCCACATAAATCCTCAGGATTTTTATACATTACCAACACAATCCAACAGCAAGAGATACAAAGAGAAATTCCATTCAAAATAACGGTCGATAGTATCAAATATTTGGGAATATATCTACCAAAGGAGAGTCAGGAATTATATGAGCAAAATTACAAAACACTTGCCACAAAGATAAAGTCAGATTTAAATAATTGGAAAGACATTCAATGTTCTTGGATAGGCCGAGCGAATATAATAAAGATGACAATACTCCCCAAACTAATCTATTTATTTAGTGCTATACCAATCAGACTCCCAAGAAACTATTTTAATGACCTAGAAAAAATAACAACAAAATTCATATGGAAGAATAAAAGGTCGAGAATTGCAAGGGAACTAATGAAAAAAAAGTCAGAGGAAGGTGGTCTAAGTGTACCTGATTTAAAGCTATATTATAAAGCAACAGTCACCAAAACCATTTGGTATTGGCTAAGAAATAGAGTAGTTGATCAGTGGCATAGGTTAGGTTCACAGGACAAGATAGTGAATAAAAATAGCAATCTAATCTTTGACAAACCCAAAGATCCCAAATTTTGGGATAAGAATTCATTATTTGACAAAAACTGCTGGGAAAACTGGAAATTAGTATGGCAGAAACTAGGCATGGACCCACATTTAACACCACATACTAAGATTAGATCAAAATGGGTCCAAGATTTAGGCATAAAGAACGAAATCATAAATAAATTGGAGGAACATGGGATGGTTTACCTCTCAGACTTGTGGAGGAGGAAGGAGTTTGTGTCCAAGGGAGAACTAGAGACCATTATTGATCACAAAATAGAACATTTTGATTACACCAAATTAAAAAGTTTCTGCACAAACAAAACTAATGCAAACAAGATTAGAAGGGAAGTAACAAATTGGGAAAACATTTTTACAGTTAAAAGTTCTGATAAAGGCCTCATCTCCAAAATATACAGAGAATTGACTTTAATTTATAAGAAATCAAGCCATTCTCCAATTGATAAATGGTCAAAGGATATGAACAGACAATTTTCAGATGATGAAATTAAAACTATTTCCACTCATATGAAAGAGTGTTCCAAATCACTATTGATCAGAGAAATGCAAATTAAGACAACTCTGAGGTATCATTACACACCTGTCAGATTGGCTAAGATGACAGGAACAAATAACGATGAATGTTGGAGGGGCTGTGGGAAAACTGGGACACTGATGCATTGTTGGTGGAGTTGTGAAAGAATCCAACCATTCTGGAGAGCAATCTGGAATTATGCCCAAAAAGTTATCAAAATGTGCATACCCTTTGACCCAGCCATACTACTACTGGGCTTATACCCCAAGGAACTATTAGAGAAGGGAAAGGGTCCTATATGTGCCAAAATGTTTGTGGCAGCCCTTTTCATAGTGGCTAGAAGCTGGAAGATGAATGGATGTCCATCAATTGGAGAATGGTTGGGTAAACTATGGTATATGAATGTTATGGAATATTATTGTTCTATAAGAAATGACCAACAGGAGAAATACAGAGAGGCTTGGAGAGACTTACATCAACTGATGCTGAGTGAAACGAGCAGAACCAGAAGATCATTATACACTTCAACAATGATACTGTACGAGGATGTATGCTGATGGAAGTGGATTTCTTCAACATAGAGAAGAACTAATCCAATTCCAATTGATTAATGATGGACAGAACCAGCTACATCCAGAAAAGGAACACTGGGAAATGAATGTAAACTGTTATTTTTACCTTCTGAATCCAATTCTTCCTGTGCAACAAAAAATTCGGTTCTACACACATATATTGTATCTAAATTATACTGTAATATATTTAACATATATAAGACTGCTTGCCATCTGGGGGAGGGGGTTGGGGGAGGAAGGGAAAAAATCTGAATAGAAGTAAGTGCAAGGGATAATGTTGTAAAAAATTACCCATGCATATGTACTGTCAAAAAATGTTATAATTATAAAATAAAATAAAAAATTAAAAAAAAAAAAAAAGAAAAAAAAAAGATTTCATTTTTGAACATTTATTATCTCCCCTTGCCTAATTTTCACTGAAGCATTTTACTCCATGAATCCTACTTACTTTCCTCTGAACTAAGTGAAATGTGTTATGTAAAAATTTATTTTGTCTTTATTTACCAAACTTCCTATTACAGACTGATGGTGGAAGGAAGGCTCACTTCCCAAAAGAATCCCAATCATTTCAATCTTAGCAATCATTTCCTACTTTTAGATCAAAATCAAGTGCAGAACATAATTTTCTTAAACTAGCTTCCACGATTTTTGAATGTTGAAATTTCAAGGAAATTAATAAGGAAAGACATAAGTTATTATCTTCTGTTATTGTGTGTGTGTGTGTGTGTGTGTGTGTGTGTGTGTGTGTGTGTGTGTCTGTGAGAAGGAGGAGGGAAATAGAAGGAGAAAAAAAAGAAGGAAAGAGAGAGAGAAAGAGAGAGAGAGACAGAGAGACAGAAAGAGATATAAAAGATTTCTGGGCAACTGCAGGGCTTGTTTACAGTAGTATCTTTTTTCTGTGCATAGTCTCTTTCTGTGCAGATGATTCACTTAGCAAATCATTTCTGTTTCACTACTCCTCCACTTTCATCTTTGTTAAATAATCTCCTTATTCTCTTCTGTAAAATATTTGCTTACATGTGTATATATACAATATTCTTCTATTATTACAAAGCATTTTAAAATTTTATCTCATTTGATGACTTTGTAAGTCAGACAATGTAAATATTACCCTAATCTCCATTTTACATTCAAAGAAACTGAGGCACACTTCAACTAGCAAAAGTTATTCATGGCTAAGAAGTTCAATAAAGTAATATGTAAGAGAAATAAGAACCAACAAAGATATTCTGAATCTAAGTCTTTTATACTTTCTACTGAGGCAATTTGCCCCCTTGTTAAATGAATACTAAATGGTGTCATGAATACATAGTTGGAAAAATCCTTAAAGAGCTTTCATTTCTCTTATTTAATGACAAGAAGCCTAAAGTAGGAAGCAGTGACTTGGCCAAGGTTATAAGAGTAGTAAATAATTCAGTTGAGATAGCATATTTTAGTATGAATCTGGAATATTATGTCTGTGAATAATCAGAAAGTTATTTTATGTTTTTTTTCTTTCTGACACTAGCCATAGATACATTGTCATACATTGTCATATTGTGATATACAATCTTATTCTTTCTTCTACAATTTCCAAATAATTAATTTTTAAAAATTGTCTAGAAGACATTATTTACTTAAAAAGGTTTAAAACTATTTTACTGAATTTTACCCTCAAAACTATAAAAAAGAAAAAAAAATCTCCAAATCTGACAGTTAGACAGTTGGAAAGACCTTTGAATCTTTTCTATCTTATTCAAATACTTACTCCTTATTCTTTCCTTTTGAGACTTCTTCCGATTTTACCTGTGTATAATTTAGATACATAGAGTTGCTTGCATATTGACTCTCACATTAGATTATAATATCTTTATTCTAGTCCCCCAAACTGGACATATTGAAGTCTTTGACATAACCCCCTTTTCATTCCCATTTTAATTATGAATTTGAATGATATTTATTTTAAAAATTCTTTCATATCTTTCCTTGCCCAACCCTTCTGACAAATTAGTCTAACACTAAATGCCACATAGCTGAATTTTTTCAAGTTGAAATTTTCTAAATCAGTGTATGTAACTAAAGCCTATTCTCTCTTTAAGGAAATCATTGCTTCATATAATCTCCAAATTGGAAAAGTCCTTGAAGACCACATAAGGCATTTTTAAAAGACACAATACATATCTGCATAAAACTCCATTCTACAATTTATCAAACACATGAAGACATCCAATTAAGGAGTCAGACTTCTAAGTCAGTCCATTTTATTTTTATATAGAAAAGTTTTTCATAATTAAATTCTACCATTGTTCTGTATTCAAATTCAATCCATTTTCAAGTTTTTGTTCCCCCCCCCCAAGAGACCAGTTTAATTCTTATATCTTCAAATATCTGAAGATACCTATCAAGTTCCAATCAAGTCCTCTCTTCTTCAATCTAAATATTATAATTTCTTTTAGATCACTAATGGACTATTGTTTTTATACACAGTCCAAGAATTTCATCTTGATTTCCTTAACCAATCACAATCTATTTCTAAATTTTATATAGTTTTTTTTCCTTAACAATTACAAAACGCATCCTGTGATCCTTGGAAATTGATTAAATGTTCTTTCTTACAATGTGGAATTATAAATATTACAATAAAATAAAAAGATAAAATTAAAGAAAAATTCCAGAATACCTAATTTACTCCATTTCTTGAATAGATCATAAAACTTTGTTCTTATAAAAGTAAAAGAATGTAAAATACAAAGAGATACATTAGGTTCCTCTTCTGTCATTTTTTAAGGCCTGGAATTTTACTATATAGATTGTTGGTACAATTAGGATTAGACTGAAATTATTGTCTTTATATTTTTTTCCCATATTTACTTTTGAAGCCCAGTTTGCTAACCATTTCATCATGGAACCAGCGTATTCCATATTTGTTTTCAAAGGTTGGGGGATATTTTTTTTTGTCCAGATTTTTGTTTGAATTTGTTTTGTTTAGTGAAAATTATAAAATCAATTGATGCTTTCTTTTTAATGTCCAAAAGTTGTCTTTTATCTTGAATAGGAGCATATAATTTTTTTCTTTTTTATTTCATTTTATTTCTTTTAACATTTTCCCTTTGATCCATGATCTAGTTTGTATTATTGTTTTTTACTTGTTTATTTCAGTTTTTGTGGTCAATTAAGTAACTTTGCAAGGATTAATGTTTACAAGCAGTCCAAGGACTTTTAGCTTTACAAATAGCAATTAAATGTATTTTGCACCATGGTCATATCTAAATCAAAATAGTAATCTTCCAAAAACAAAAAAACAAAAGAAAACAAAACAAAAGCATGACTTTCATGACAAGAAGAACAAGGTAACAAAATATCAATGAAATAAGCTATCTTGAGACATCACAGTGAAGTCACCACAGCTCTGGAACAGTATATACATCTTGCCTGAACTAGCTAATTTTATAATTATTTATGGTACTTGAACTCTCAGAACCTCAGTTTTCTTGCCTCTAAAATAGCCAATCAGACTTTGTGGAAGAATCAAATGAGTTAATGTATACATGTGCTTTGCAAATCTTAAGGCCATCTATTTATCTAAGGCCATCTTATTATTTAAGGCTGTCTAGGATATCTATTTAACATTATTATTATCATCCATACTACAGTCACAAAAGTAAAAGTCCTGTCTTACTCACAATAGATTGATGAGTAAATATTTTAATAAGGACAATACATTAATTGGTATGATATTTTTGGAAAAGAACCGTGCATTTTGATTTCTTTATTTTGTGTAATGGACCAGAACTCTGTACTTGAAACAAGGATTCTTACAAGGTATTAACACAGTGGAATTGATAATACAATGGTTATCTAGTTTAGCACAGTGATTAATAGTTCTCTAGTTCAGTATGATTGAATTATTCTTAAAACAAATAATGGTTCCCTAGTGATATGATGATTGGCTTATACTAAGTATGATGAATAGATTTAATTGTAATAGAGTATTTAAGAAGATCAGAGTCAGACCTCGTGGAAGATTGAATAGGACCTACAGACAGACTCAGAGAAGACAGAGGACTGGAGGTGGGAGCTCAAGCTCTTGGAGCCAAGGAGAGATATTCATTCCATCTCCCACCTTTGTGGTGACTGGAGGCTGGAGCACAAGCCCTTGGACTCAGACATTCATTCCATCTCCCACCTTTGTGGTGGCTAGAGGCTTTCAGACTGAGACAGACTTCAAGACAGAGACTGTTGTGGTGATCCTCCTGCTTTCTCCACAAAAACCAAGATATATTCCAGAGGACCTCCAGAAAACTAGCCAGGCCCCAGACAAGGAGACAAGACTTTGAAGGATATAGTAGAGAATTTGGATTTATCCCTGGATGTTTTTGTGGTCATTATTCTGCTGAAACGAAGGCTGGTCCAAAAACCTCCAGAAAACCAACCAGAACACTATGATGGTGGGATGAGGAAACATCAACATCAATATTTATATAAATGTTGAATAGCAAACAGGACTCATTCAAACTGCATAAAACTTCCATGAAATTTATGGGAATGTTATATAACTGATCATTAATTTGATTACTTGTTTTCATTCCTCAGTGAACTTAGCTTCTCTGATGACAAACCATTAAGAAAAATGCTGCTACTATCTATGACAAAAAAGTGAGCAAAAAAGAAGCACATTCTCATGTCCAGAATGACCTAGTCCTAGACTTAAATCCCAAGATGACCCTTACGTCTGGAGGAGTAAAGTCAACAACTTCCAACCTACAACTAAAAGTTACAAGGCTGGGTACTAGTAATTGTCCATCATTTTGATGCACCTTTAACACTATAGCTATTGAGAATTGTTTCAAAACTAGTGTAATAAAAATTTTTAAATCAAACAATTGCAAATTATTTTTCAACATAAATATAATTTACAACAAAGTGGAATTTTTTTATATTTATTAACATGCATCCCTGGAAAGTTGGAGGATGAATTTGTCAAATTTGTATATCTTGAATAACTTTTTTTTTTCTGGAATAGGGTGCCTTGGTATTTCAAATGTTTGGGGTATATTTCTCACAGGAAGCAAGATCACAATCTTGGGGAATTTAGGGACACATCAATTTTTCAAGTACCATAAATTTCATTTAAGTTTCTAAAAGTAAAAATTAGCTAGCTTTGATTTATTGATATTTAAATTATGTTAGTTTTCTTCAAAACTGCTTCTTGAAATCAGAAACAAAGAAACAGGATCTCTTTTCAGAGATAACAATCTAGCAGTTCTTATTTCCAAGAAGGCCTTGTGGAATAAAAATAAAGATTCATTCTGCAGATGAAAGCTGAGAGAAAAGCTAGGTATTTACTGTTTTCTATGAAAACAGTCAATTTTCAGCAAGAATGAAAAGAGTAGGAAACACATTATGAAAAAACATCATAGTACTTGCATTAGTCAGTAAGATTACCTAGGTCATGCCCATGCTCTCTGGAGGATTTCAAAAACTGGTGCAGGTTACTATAATCCTATGGTGACAGTGACACTGAATAAAGGCAGCAATCTTTAATACTTTCTAAAGTGCTGAACATTATATATGACCAATCACTGAATATATGCACAGTTTTAAGATGTATGCAAAGATCTTGACTATTCTTTGCCAGAAATGTAACCATCACCTTTTTTTCATTCTGAATACCTGCTAAGAAATAGCTTAAGGTCTGTTTCAAGCCATAAAAAAGCAGAGTTGTTCATTTTCAATAAAATAGTATAGAGCTTATATTTTCCTTTTCCCTTTAACCTTAAATGCAGCACTTGATTTGGAATGGCAGGGGAAAAAAGGCAGGAAATCTGGACTGACAGCTACCTCTGAGCAAGATTTAACTATATCAGCCTGTCACCTGCAGCCCAAGTATAGACACAGGTCACCCTCATTACCAACCTAATGATCAGCACTGCTAATAGAGGGTTTTAGAAATCAAGGACAAGTAAAAGTATTTACACAATAATCTAAATGACTAAAAAAAAAACCTTTGAAAAATTCAGAATTCTGATCAAAAAATGAAAAAGGCACTTCAAAAGCCTTAATATAACCAATTTCTCACCTCTTGGTAGGAAGGCAAGAAGTTAAGATGCAGGATGAAATATTTCTTCTTAGACGTAAGCTGTGGTCTGAATTATAGTTGTTCTAAGAGAGCACTTCTAATGAAAAAAGGAACAGTAATAAAATAGTTTAAAATACATAAAAGAGCTAAAAATTGAAGATCTCAAAAAGAACACTTTTGTTCCTAGTTTGTGTATTGTGTATGTATATACTTATGTGTGTGCCTGTATGTCATATCTATTTACATATATATATATATTTTTAAACAAACTGCACACAGAAGTATGCATAATATCTCCTTATATAATCTCAGATCATATGAGAAGTTGCATCTTGAGTTGAAGAATCACTAGAGGAAAAAAAAAAGAATAAACTGAGTGAAGAATGCTTTGACAGTTTTACATTTATAATTGATCACTAATAAAAATGCAAATGAAAATAGGAAATGAAAAATTGTCAGATAGTGATAAATTTAACATTGAACTTTTTCATATAGCATGACATAGTTGAAAAACTATTTGAGAAAATTATCTTAGCACATTATCTCAGAAATCTTAGAAATTATCTTCCTCAAGACATGGCAGTATTAGATAAAATTTTATTCAAGATGCCTATGTCTTGGATTTTTATTGAGGAAGAATTAAACTTAATATTTTATGTGTATTAACTTATGAAAATACTGGAAGAGGTTTTTGAAATCAAAATAGCATAGAATAGACTAAAATAATGAATTAAATGTATCTCATATCCTAATATTTCTTCACTAAGTAATATTTACCCAGTCAAATAAGATCTTTTTAATTGTTAATTTTGCATTATAAAGGACTAAAATAAATAAGAAATAAGTCTTTTCTAAGCTTCCAAAATGGTGTTAATAGTCTCCCATAGGCCTTCATTATAGCTCATAAATTCATGTTATACTACACATTATAAAACATCACAACTCCAAAACAGAAAACACTGAACTTGCTTTCTCTGGGAAGCTATAGAAGCATGGTAAATGACCTAACTAGGGACTAATACCAGAACCCTTGGCTGCTGTCCAGTTTGTAGATGAGCAATAAAGGTCGTTGGCTATTTGTAATTTTATTTCATTTCTCACCAGCAACACTACTGAATTTAAAGTTTAGTGTTCTTTTATATCATTGTTTTAAAATAGTTAATATTCTATGTTTTTTAAGAAATAAAAAAGCTGAACAAAATATATTACTTGGAGAATGTAATGTATACAGAAGAATATTCTGCATAGAAAATAATTTTAATATTATATTTCAATAAATAAAAATAATAAAACGACTATATGATAAAACTTTAACAGGGTCTCATAAACAAGGAAGTCTCTTCAGCACATCAGTCTATTGTAACTTAGCTGCTTAGAGAAGTACATTAAATCTGCATTTTGCATAATAACTTGCTGACTAATTTCCTTTAGTACTGTATTAATGTAGAACAGTATGAGAGATTGAATTTCTATGAGGGAAATTAATCTCAAAAGGAAAATAAGGAAAGACTTAACTGAGAGTCAGGCAAGACCTGGATTCAGATTCCAGTATAATTTTCATTAGATCTGAGATTGACCTTCCTGAACAACTTCTTTCAATTTTTTTAGGCTCAAATTCCTTTGCAAAATAGAGATAATATTCAGTTTGTCCAAAAGCATTCATTAAGTGGCTACTATGTAGCTGGCACTGTACTAAGCACTGGGGATACAAAAAAAAGCTACAAAGAAAGAGCAATCCCTGCCCTCAAAGTGTTTATATTCTAGTTGGGAAAAAAAAACAAAAAACAAAACTATGTGGTTATGAAATATAAACAGAAGAATCAACAAAAAGAAAGCACTACCATTAAAGAGGATTGGGAAACATTAATGAGATTGAACACAGATTGATAGAAAAATCACACATTTATAAAACACTGCATATTAAATGCTACAGTAAGGAGAAAAAAATTAAGACGTTTGCAATAATTACCTAAAGGTTGGCATTAACGAAAGTAATTTTAAAATGTGTTAATATGAAATACTCTGACACATAGTCAAAAATTGCATGACTAAACTTGGATATTCATTTTAAAAACTAGAATTTTGTATGAGTGGATATATTCGTCTCCAAATTGCAAAAACAAAATAAATCAGTATGCTTCATTCCCTATCAGCTGTGTTTCTGATTATCTGGACTTTATCAACAGCATTTTTCATCCTGAAACATATCTTAGTTTGTGGGACTTTCTCATGGTAAAATATCCCTGTACAGTCTCCATTCTCATCTCTCATTGGTGAATTCTTTCTGGAACTCTACATTTTGAAAACCTGCCAGATTTATCTATGCTTTCAAATTTCAAATACGGGATCTGAGTCTGTATTTCTCCTCCCTTTTTCAACTCCAATTGTTCCTGCTTCTTAATATGTGATATCTTTCCCATCAGACTGTAAGATCCTTGGTGGTGGGAATGTTTTTTTTTTTTTTTTTGTTTGTTTTTAATTGCATTTGTGTCCTCAGTATTTAGTACAGTATCTGGGATATGGTAAGCACTTAATAAATTCTTATTGACTTTCTGCCTGCATTTCCTACAATCATTTGTTTCATCTACATCTGATATTGAGCAACATTTTATAGAAACTTTTTGTACCAATGTAAATTTGGTAAATATTCTGAAACCTTACTGTTTTAGAGAAATATTTGGGATACATAAATGGTAAGTAATTCACTTAGGTCTACACAGTTTATAGGCATCATAGGCAAAATCTGAACTCATGACCCTCTGACACCAACAAGGCAGCCTCTCTCTCCATTATCTCTCTCAACATGTTATAATGTGAATGTGAATTCACATACAATATGTTTGGTTAGTGAACTGTTGTCTTTTGTTCTCAGAGAGGACCAAAATAACAGCACTATGTTAGAATGAAGTTATAATGTGTACCACCATGGCTAATTAGATCACTATGAACAATGTTCTGACTCACATCTGCACATGTAGTCTCTGTGAAACTGGGAAAAAATATCTAAATGTGAGCATCTTGTGTTTCTATTGAGATACTTTAATTCTGCTTTACTCATAGAACCTTCTTTGAGGAAGGCACAGCATGGTGGGCAATTTTTTTTTTTGTTTTTGTTTTTGTTTTTTGGCCAATATGTCCCATTTCATGCAATCAGTTCCAAAGTTCTTCAAACTTTTAATCACCATGTGATCACTTGCTTTCTGTTAGTTCTCTATAAAATAGTATTTTATGAAAGCATATGTTTGTTATTTGACTATGGTAACCAGCTCACTGGAGTTGCTCTTTGCAGTAGAATTTGAATGCTTTGCAGTTTGGTTCAAGAAAGGAACTCAGTGTGTTTTATCTTATCTTTCCAGATATTCTTCTTCAAAATCTTCAAAGACTTACTATTCAAATGGAAGAAATTTTATTTCCTGGCAGGACAGGCAGAATACTGTCCATATTTCACAGGTATACAACAATGACACCAACACAAGAACTCTGTAGACCTTTAGTTTTGTAATCAGTCTTATACTAACTCTTCTCTCCCACAGTTTCATTCTAAAAATTGTGCTAATTCTGTATGCAGTCTCATTATCAATGTGTATATCTCTGGAAAGTATCCTGCCTAAGTAAGTAAACTTATCCATAATATTAAACTATATTCATTTATAATAACCAGTAGTTCCACATATGACTGAAGTGCTGCTGGCTGGTAGAGTATTTTTTTATTTTTTTATTTTTGTTGTTAATTGTTAAGTCAAAATTGACAGAGTATCAATCCATTCTTTGTTGCATCTCCCTTTCAGAGGTCACATTGAGAGGATAATCATCTGCAAACAAAAAAAAATCATGCACCAACACTTTTCAAGTTAATATTAAGTATGGTAGGCGACTTTGATACCATTTTCATCATTATTGAAGGTGTTTAACAATTGAAAATATTCCAAAAAGCATGGCAGCAAGCATATAACCTTGCTTCACTCTGTTGGCAACTGAGGTAGTAAAAAAGAGTCATTTTGCTTTGTGGCTGACACTTTCATTGAATATGAAACCAAACTAAATATTTGGAAAAAATAAGTCCATTTTCATTTCAGCACTGAGTCACATCCTTTCTGTCTCTTCTTACAATAACATAGTATATTAAATGTCAATGTTTGCTGCAAGGGTGCATATAGAAAGTTTTATTCCATTTAGGTAAATGGAAGGCAGTATTGAAGATGAGAAAGCCATGATATGCTCAAATCTTCAGTATTAAGTAATTATTACTATTGCCATTTTCAACTCCATTGCTCCCTGCCATGTCTGGTAGTCTGAGTCTGCTCTAGCATTAAAGTGACCCAGAATGATAAGTTTGTCCTTATTTGGTACATTAATGATGAGGGTCTCCAGGTCTTCAAAATTTTTTTCTTTGACATTATCAGAGTTCCTCATGGTGGGAGCACCGGCCCTGATGATGGTAGCCTGGTACTTTCTTGCAATTGGCAATCTTGTGTCATGAACCTGTTCCTCATCATATATTAGTTTTAATTGCAAAATTTACATCAGCTTCACATATCTTACCTTTACTGAAGCTACTCCAGAAAAAGTGTGCATTCAGCTTCTACTTCATTAAGCTTACCTTCATTTGCTTACCTTGTTTCACTAAGAATTACTATTTGGATGTGTTATCTGCTGGGTTTTCTTGTAATAAGAGCTGTTCAAACTTTTAAATCTACTAGATTTGTGTTGTCCATAAATCACATTTTATGTACCAATGGTGAGTGAAATCATCTTTGCAGAAGTTTTATACTTTCTTGTGTTTCAACTACAGGGTGGGATCCATACCTGCCATAGTAATCAGGCCAGGGTTAGGTAAACAGCCCTTTTCTATAGCCCTTTTTTAACTCTTTCCTCACACCAGGAGGTAAATATTGCAGTCTTTAAAAGACTTCTCAAACACCCAGGGGACTGACAAATTTCACTACTACTTCCAATGAGAAGGCAGCCCTATGGCCTGGGCCACTTTTGTGCAGGGTTGTGACTAAAATTTTCCAGTGCATCTGCAACTCTACTTTGTTACTTTCCTATCACCACAAGACTTTGAGATAAATAAAAATAGTAAAATGGTATAAAAATGGTATGAATAGTAAAATGGCAGAAATTTTTTGATTCATGCAAATATTGGTCTCAAGTGAGGGAAGGTTGCATGAAGTCCATGGCTCACTCTCTCTTCTGGAGTTATCATAATCCATTGACAAGATAGAATCAAGATTACTGGTGATTAAGTTGAGCTGCACTGGATGACTTTGGTATCTTCATTGTCTGTCTAAGCTTCTAAGTGCCTAACAACACCTGTTGACTTAATGGCTGTTGGAACAAATTGTTTTCATGCATCTATTCCACTAAGAAGAATTCTTCACATGTTTACCTCCTTAACTCATTGATGGGCTTGACACCCCTCAAGTGCAAAACATTTTACCAGTGTGTGTCCACTGTGTATGCTACAACTTCTTAGAGCCACAAATTAGAGTTAGGTAGCTCAGGGATACAGCAAAGATAGAAAGAAGCTCTGTAAAGGGCTTGGCAGTTCTCTCATCAAAGGTAGTAATCTTCATTATGCACCCTGTATAATTTGCATAATGTCTACAAAGCAGGTGTCTCAAAATAGCTCAGTCCTGTGAAGAATCTTTCCTAAGGGAGAGTGATTTAAAGCCAATGGAAGATTAAAACCAATTGATTTGTAAGGAAATGTTCAATTGATTAGGTTTTTTTCCTAGTTAGTAAACAATCAGTATTTAATTGTTAAAAATCTTAATTCTACTACTAACTGGTTTCATGACTTTAAATAAAGCATTTAATCATCTTGGACCACTTCCTCATCTCTAAAATGGACTTGGATCTTATTGAAAAGGTCCAAGTTTAAGATAACTCTGTAAATTAGCTGGTTACCAACTAATTAAATAAAAAAAAACAAACAAACATGCATGAAGTTATAATTTAAGGATTATAGATAACAAAATTAATGCCTTCAAATTATGTGAGAATAATACGTGTTTGAAAGCTATACCTCAATTATTCATCATATACCTTTGCATGTGCAAAAAAAAAATAAAATTCTGTACTGGAAAAATTATTTAAAATATTCCCTACAATTTAAGAGTTTGGTATCTGATTCATGGGGACAATTTCCTTGTTTTGAAAGCATATAAAAATATGAGCTTGAGTTTGTGATCATTATTGAAATATCTGGAAAATAAAATAAGACTTACATTCATCTGAAGTCTCAAAGTATAAATAGCAATTTTTGAACAGGGAGAATAACTAAGTCTGTCAATATACAACACATTATGGTGTCATTAATTTTAAAAATCTGAATAGCTTTGTAATCTCATTCTTGTGATTGTGAAGCTTATATTGGATGAGTGAAACTTGCCAAGCTAATAAGTAGAAACTATTAGCATTTGGTTTAAACAATTACATAATTCTAACTAAGGGGAAAATGATCAGTATTTATTTCTCTTTCTGTCTATAAAACATTGAAATCTACAGAAAAGGTAAACTTTTTTCATAATATTTAAATTAATGTGAAGTTTCTTTAAGAATGATGATGGCTTCTGCTACCATTGATGATGATTATAAATTAGTGAACTTATCAATAGTTTCAATTACAAATTTAAGTTGATTCGCATAGTGATGATGAGATATTCAGGCTACTATTTAAGATTAAGAAAAAATAATAGAATAGTCCCTTCTCCATGTATGCAGTTCTCATAATTCTGTCTACAAGAAATCATCTGAATGTATATGCTTCCAAGACAACATAAAAGGTCAGTATAAATGACAATGAATCTTGTCTGAACGTAAATTAGCCTGTAGATACCAAAGACAAGTGGATTTCCTTTTTTTGGAAGAGGTGAATGTCTGTTCTACTTTTTTATATTTCTTAAATTTTGCAATACATAAAATCATACAGATTTGCAAATAAAAGTATCTAAATAATTAGATTTCACAAAGTATCCTATAACAACTGATTTGAACTGTATTTTTAATATTTGGACTTCATGTGCATATCTAACATTATAAACATTTTGAGAAAAACTTTGCAATTACTGTTATAACACCACAAAATAAATCTCAATTACTTTGTGAACATTTTTACAAGTTTCTGTTTACTTACTGAAATTCCTGCTGTGGGTTTGAAGAGAGATTACAAATCATTTCTTCATCATATCAGGGTTTTTATCCTTGTAAATCTTCTGCTTGAATGTGCAAATTACCTGCTAGCATTTACTTTTTTTATTCATTCATCTTACCATTTCATACTATGTTAGGATTCTGAACAGACTGAAGTTATCTAGAAAAATTTTATTCACTTCAGGAGCTACCCAAATGACTAAGTCTCTCATATTATTTTCTACTGTGTCTAACTTTTTGTAGAAACTAATTTTTTTCTCAGCCCTATGTATGAACATATCACAACTAGAATCTAGAAATTTATACTTAGAGTGGACTCGAGATCTAGTCTAAACCACTCATTTTATAGTGATCCAGATAGGTTTTAGGTATGCTCTCAAGATTGTAGTCAAACCATAGGACCTGTGTAAGAGAATTGGGATGATGATGAACTCAATATGATATAATTCTATTTTGTATTCTTCACTTACTTTTTGCCCCTGTGTGTTTTTCAAGACATTTATTTTAAATAGTTGCTGATCTCATTGAGGATGATGCTTTCTGCTACTTGACACGATCAGAACAATATCTTATAGAAATGGAAATCTTTATTCAATTATAAGAAATCCTCCATCTTGACACAAGTAAAATAGAAATTAATGATTTTTTATTATTAATTTTTATAATTATAACATTTTTGACAGTACATATGCATGGGTAATTTTTTTTTTTACAACATTATCCTTTGTACTCCCTTCTGTTCCGATTGTTTCCCCTCCTTCCCTCCATTCCCTCCCCTAGATGGCAGGCATTCCCATACATATTAAATATCTTATAGTATATCCTAGGTACAATATATATGTGCAGAACCAAATTTTGTTGTTGTTGTTGCAAAGGAAGAATTGTATTCGGAAGGTAAAAATAATCTGGGAAGAAAAACAAAACAAAACAAAAAAGCTCACAGTTTACACTCATTTCCCAGTGTTCCTTTTCTGGATGTAGCTAATTCTGTCCATCATTGATCAATTGGAATTGGATTACCTCTTCTCTATGTTGAAAATATCCACTTCCATCAGAATACTTCCTCATACAGTATCATTGTTGAAGTGTATAATGATCCCCTAGTTCTGCTCCTTTCACTCAGCATCAGTTGATGTAAGTCTCTCCAAGCCTTTCTGTATTCCTCCTGTTGGTCATTTCTTACAGAACAATAATATTCCATAACCTTCATATACCATAATTTACTCAACCATTCTCCAATTGATGGACATCCATTCATTTTCCATTTTCTAGTCACTACAAAAAGGGCCACCACAAACATTTTGGCACATACAGGTCCCTTTCCCTTCTTTAGTATTTCCTTGGGATATAAGCCCAGTAGTAGCACTGCTGGGTCAAAGGGTATGCACATTTTGATAAATTTTTGGGCATAATTTCAGATTGCTCTCCAGAATGGTTGGATTCTTTCACAACTCCACCAACAATGCATCAGTGTCCCAGTTTTCCCACAGCCCCTCCAACATTCATCATTATTTGTTCCGGTCATCTTAGCCAATCTGACAGGTGTGTAATGATATCTCAGAATTGTCTTAATTTGCATTTCTCTGATCAATAGTGATTTGGAACACTTTTCATATGAGTGGAAATAGTTTTAATTTCGTCATCTGAAAATTGTCTGTTCATATCCTTTGACCATTTATCAATTGGAGAATGGTTTGATTTCTTATAAATTAAAGTCAATTCTCTGTATGTTTTGGAGATGAGGCCTTTATCAGAATCTTTAACTGTAAAAATGTTTTCCCAATTTGTTACTTCCCTTCTAATCTTGTTTGCATTAGTTTTGTTTGTGCAGAAACTTTTTAATTTGGTGTAATCAAAATGTTCTATTTTGTGATCAATAATGGTCTCTAGTTCTCCCTTGGACACAAACTCCTTCCTCCTTCACAAGTCCAAGAGGTAAACCATCCCATGTTCCTCCAATTTATTTATGATTTTGTTCTTTATGTCTAAATCTTGGACCCATTTTGATCTTATCTTAGTATGTGGTGTTAAATATGGGTCCATGTCTAGTTTCTGCCATGAAATTAATGATAATTTTGATAATATTTAGTTAGCATTGGAAAATTTGTAAAATATTTTATGTATATTATGTCATTTTGTCTTCATAACGACCCTACAAGATTAATGCTATTATTATATTCATTTTAAAGATGAGAAAAATGAGGTGGACTTACATAGGGTCTTATAGTTTCTGAGTCAGGATATGAACTCAGATATTTGTAAATCCAAGTTCAGCATTCAGTCTTTTGCAACATCTAGCCAAATAAACAGGACACTTTCCATAACACTTAGAGATACATATTGTGAATGCACATATGATAATATGCATTTTCGTTTTACACCTCTCTTAATATTGATAATTAGAGAACTGTTAGAAATAACCTATGGTGATATCATTCATGGCATCTTGTATATATTAAAATATGTATTGGAAACCCATTTTCATAAGAGATCATGAGGATACAAATCCACTTGTAATTCCAGTCTCAAATCTAGAAATATATGATAAACATCATCATCTAGATTTCCCATGAAATTATCAATATCAGGATACCAAAAATAAAATATTTAATTTTTCCCTCATAAATTTACTTTGCTTCTAAAATTTCTTACTTCTGGATACTATGATACAAACTTTCCACTGATTTATCTTCTTCACATCATAGTCACCCTTGACTTTTCTCTTTCTCTTCACCCCACTTCCATGTCTAAGGACACATTCCTTTCAATTTTTCTTTCACAGAGTCTTTCTACTGCTTTTTATTCAAGATATCTCCAATAAAATGAAAACTTCAATTAATTCTTGCCTGTATTATTGTGACCTCTTAATTGGTATTTCTAATAGCTCCCCTTTCAATTCAATTCATCAAATACTTATTAAATGATTCAATGTTCAATGTGTCAAAGAATGTTGAAGTTACTAGTAATAGCAAGAAAAATACTTTTTGACTCATCAAATGCATATTGTATGCCAGGAATTGAGCCAAGCACTGAGAATACAAGAGCAAAAAATTAAGACTATCCCTATCCTCAAGGAGTTTATAATCTTAATTCAAAAATTATATTCTACTAAAAGTGGAGATATGGTACTTCATATATAAATATGTAATTTCAAAATAATTTCAGGAGAAGTCTTCTCAAAGTTATCATCACTCTAATTCTGTATAATTTTCTCCTCTTAATACTTAATATTGCATTTGGTTTCTTCCAGTCTATATGTCATTGATTCATATTGGGCATCCAGTTCACTAAAATAAAAACTCCAAATGTTTCTTTGATATTGTATTGACAACACATGCTTCCCTCGTCTTGTTTGATGTAGTATCACAATGAAAAAATGAAGTCTTATTCTTAGATTAAAAAAATATCAACAGCAAAGCATAAAAGATAGAAGCCAGGGTTGGCCCTAGTAATTAATGTAAAAAAGACAACAATGCTTTGTTAAATTCAATCTCAACATGAGAAAATAGGTGACCAAATATCATAGAGTAATTAAAATATAATATGAGAAAAATGTGAGTTCATCCCACTTGTCCATATACATCTGGAATATCATATTAAGTCTTGAACAACTTATTTAAGAAGGAACTTTAATACCATTAAATGAGCCTGTGGGAAGGAATTCAGATTAAAAGACAACTAGAAACCATCTTAGATGATTATAATGTTAAGGAGTAAGGCATGTTCAGCCTGAAAAATATTGGCAAACTTTTAGGGAGAAAGAATTTTGAAACTTAACTTGGCACCTCCAAAATACAAATTCAAAGGTTGTGGATTTATCAGCCAACTTTTAGTAGTGTATTTGTATATTCTTACAAGGTGTTAAGTCAGTGGAATTGATAGAGACAATGGTTGTTTAGCAGAGTGTTTAACAGTTCTCTAGATGTACTTAGTATTTAGAGTTCCACAAGATTCACACCTTTAAGAGAACATAAATAAGGAGGAGCCCACTAAAGGACAAGCACACTAACACACAAGCCCACTCTTAGAGGCAGAGTCAGATTCATTCCATATTCCACCTTGGTGCTGGCTGAAGATTTGGAGGGACCTAGAGTCTGAAGATGGCAGAGGCAAAGGACTAGCAGCGGGAACCAAGGAGAGAGATAGGTAGGCCTCTAAGAAAGCTAACCAGGCCCAAGGAAGGAGAGAAGATATAAAAGGAAACAATAAAGGATTTGGACTTTAACTCCTCGCTGTATTTGGGGTGATTACTCAGAATTGAAATGAAGGCTGCCTTCAGAAGCCCCCCAAGAAACCTGGTCCCAGAGAAAATTATATTTTAGAGAAGAATATTACAATATACCTGCTGTAAAAAGTACCATAGAATTTATTCACATTTATTATAAATATTTATTTTTAAGCTTTAAGAGCAACTCCCATTTCCACTTTAAAATTATTGTTATTGTTTTTAATACACTTTTTTTGTATGGATTATGTTGGGAGAGAAAAATCAGAACAAAAGGGAAAAATCATAAGGGAAGGAAAAAAAAACAGAAAAAAGGGGTAAAAATGTGTTGATTTACATTCAGTCTCCATAGTTCTCTCTCTGGATGCAGATATGGTTTTCCATCCAAAGTTTATTGGGATTGTCTTGGTTTACAGAATTGCTGAGAAGAAACAAGTCTTTCCTAACTGATCATCACAAAATCTTGCTGTAACAGTTTGCAGTGTGTTCCTGGTTTTACTTATTTTGTCTTTATCAGTTCATGTAAATCTTTCCAGGTCTTTCTAAAATAGGCTTGTTCATCATTTTTATAGAAGAAAAATATTTTATTATTTTCATATACCATAATTTATTGAGCCATTTCTCAATTGATGGGCGTCTATTCAATTTCCAATTCTTTGCTACCACACACACAAAAAAAAAAAAAAAAAAAAAAAAAAAAAAAAGTTGCTACAGACATTTTTTTCAGATGTAGCTCCTTTTCCTCCTTTATGATTTCCTTGGTATACAGACCAAGTCAAAGTACTGCTAGATCAAGGGGTATGCACAGGTTTACAGCCCTTTGGGTATAGTTCCAAATTGCTCTCCACAAAGGTTGGATAATTTCACAACTCCACCAACAATACATTAGTGTACAGTTTTCACATATCCCCTTCAACATTTATCATCTTTTCCTGTCATCTTAGCCAATCTGAGAGATGTGAAGTCGTATCTCAGAGTTATTTTAACTTACACTTCTTTAATCAATAGTGATTTAAAGCATTTTTTCAAATGAATATAGATGGCTTTAATTTCATCATCTGAAAATTCTTCATATTCTTTGATTATTTATCAATTGGGGGAAATGACTTGTATTCTTATTTTTTTTTTAAATTTTTTTGGAATTGTTTTCTTCAGTCAATTTTTTTTTCTTTCAAAGCACTGCCATGCTAATCAACTCTGAGGCACTTCCAGGGAGGGGGGGGGGAACTGTCTTCCAGAGCTCTCTCTTAGCTCAGGCGCAGGAGCCACTACATCCATCCAGTCTGGGAGGAAGCTGATAAAGAAATGAATAAATAACTTCCTACCCCAGGGACAGACCCCAAAAAATTTTTTTAAATATGAGTAAAAAGCAAAGAAAAATGATCGATTCCTTTTACACAGAGAAAGAGCGGGTATCCAACCCCGAGGAAGTTAACAGGAGAGAGTTAGTAGATAACAGCTTAAAGGGGAACGATTCCTGCCCCCCATCACATAACTCTCTCCTAGAAGAGACTATTAATAAATTAAGATAGTTTGAAGAAAAATGGGGAAAGGAAAGAGAAGCTATGATAGAGAATAACAACATTCTGAAATTGGAGTTGGAAAAAATAAAGAATTCACAGGAGATTCAGGGAAACAAAATTTGTGAATTAGAAAAGGTTAAAAAATCACAGGAAAGTAGGATTTCTGAATTGGAAAAGATAAAAAAGTCTCAAGAAAATAGGATTTCTGAATTGTAAAAAGAAAATAATTCTCTAAAAAAATTAGGGAAATGGAAAAAAATTCAATAGAGCATAATAATTCATTTAAAAATGAAATTGGGCATTTACAAAAAGAACTAAAAACTGTGAATGAAGAAAATAACTCCTTAAAATTCAGGATGGAACAAATGGAAATGAATGATTCCTTGAGAACCCAAGAATCAAACAAACAAAACAAAACAAAACAAAAAAAAAAAAAAAAAAAAAAAAAAAAAAAAGCTGGAGAATAACGTCAAATACTTACTGGGAAAATCTATAGATCTGAAAAATAGATCTAGGAGAGATAATCTGCAGATCATTGGACTTCCAGAAAACTATGATCAAAAAAAGAGCCTAGATTCTATTTTACAGGAAATCATCAAGGAGAACTGTCCAGAGATAATAGAAACAGAAGGGAAAGTAGATGTTGAAAGAATTCATCGAACACCTTCTGAAATAGACCCTAAAAAAAGAACACCACGCAATATTGTGGCTAAGCTGCAGAATTACCACACAAAGGAGAAAATCTTGCAAGCAGCTAGAAAAAAACAATTTAAATACCAAGGTGTCACAATAAGGGTCACACAAGATCTGGCTGCCTCCACATTAAAAGATAGAAGGGCCTGGAACCTAATATTCTGAAAGGCAAAAGATCAAGGATTGCAACCAAGAATAACTACCCATCTAAGTTTAGCATCTTTTTCCATGGAAGAACATGGTCATTCAGTGAAATAGAGGAATTCCATATGTTTCTAAGAAAAAAACCAGACTTAAACAAAAAATTTGATCTACATCCACAAGACTGAAGAGAAACAGAAAAAGGTACACAGAACCCTTGAGAACTGTATCTCTGTTGTGCGTTATATAGAAAGTATGCATGGATAATTTGATTTTACTGATATAAAAAGGGGGGTGTAGTAAAGGGAAGGGGATAGTATGATAAAAAGGGGAAGGAGTGATAAAAGAGGGAAACTACATCCCAGGAAGAGGCATAGAAAATACACCATATCTGAGGGAATTTAGAGAGGGGGAGAAATATTGTGTAAATCTTACTCTCATCAGAAGAGGCTCAAAGAGTAAATAATTGACATATTTATTTTTCAGAGAATTCTCTATCACCTCATTGAAAGGGGGGAGAGGAAAAGGGAAAAGGAAAAGGAGAATAAGGGAAGGGACGTGGAGGGAGGAGGTAGGGATACTAAAAAAAGGGAGGGCTGCGTGTCACAAGGGGGGGGGTCTATAAATTAAATATCAGGGAAGGGGTTCAGGGGGGTCAAGGGAAAAAGCATAATCTGGGGATAATATGATGGCAGGAAATACAGAATTAGTAATTTTAACTGTAAATGTGAATGGGATGAACGCTCCCATCAAAAGGAGACGGATAGCAGACTGGATCAAAAATCAGAACCTTACAATATGTTGTTTACAGGAAACACACTTAAAGCAGGGAGATACAGACAGAGTAAAGGTAAAACGTTGGAGCAGAATCTATTATGCTTCAGGTAAAGCCAAAAAAGCAGGGGTAGCTATCCTTATCTCAGACCAAGCAAAAGCAGAAGTTGATCTAGTTAAAAAAGATAAGGAAGCAAACTATATCCTGCTGAAAGGTAACATAAATAATGAAGCCATATAAATACTAAACATATATGCACCAAGTGGTATAGCATCTAACTTTCTAAAGGAAAAGTTAAGAGAATTGCAAGAAGAAATAGACAATAAAACTATAATAGTGGGAGATCTCAACCTTGCACTCTCAGATTTAGACAAATCCAACCACAAAACAAATAAGAAAGAAATTTAAAAAGTAAATAGAACATTAGAAAAACTAGGTATGATAGACCTTTGGAGAAAACTGAATGGCAATAGAAAGGAGTATACTTTCTTCTCAGCAATTCATGGATCCTATACAAAAATTGACCATGTATTAGTACATAAAGATCTCAAAATTAAATGTAGGAAGGCAGAAATAATAAATGCCTTCTTCTCAGATCACAATGCAATAAAAGCTAATTCAGTAAGAAGTTAGAGGTAAATAGACCAAAAAGTAATTGGAAAATGAATAATCTCATCTTAAAGAATGATTGGGTGAAACAGCAAATTAAAGAAACAATTAATAATTTCACCCAAGACAATGACAATGATGAGACATCATACCAAAATCTGTGGGATGCAACTAAAGCGGTAATAAGGGGAAATTTTATATCTTTACAGGCTTATTTGAACAAAATAGAGAAAGAGAAGATTAACGAATTGGGCCTGCAACTTAAAAGGATGAAATTAAAAACCCCCAACCAAAAATCAAACTTGAAATACAAAAATTAAAAGGAGAAATCAATAATATTGAAAGTAAAAAAAAAAAACCTATTGAATTAATAAATAAAACCAAGAGTTGGTTTTATGAAAAAGCCAATAAAATAGATAAACCTTTGGTAAATCTGATCAGAAAAAAGAAAGAGGAAAATCAAATTGTTAGTCTTACAAATGAAAAGGGGGATCTTTTCACCATTGAAGAGGAAATTAAATTATAAGGAGTTACTTTGCCCAACTTTATGCCAATCAATTTGATAACTTAAATGAAATGGATGACTTCCTCCAAAAATATAGGCTTCTTAGATTAACAGAGGAAGAAATAAATTGCTTAAATAGTCCCATTTCAGAAAAAGAAATAGAACAAGCTATTAATCAACTCCCCAGGAAAAAATCCCCAGGACCAGATGGATTTACATGTGAATTCTACCAAACATTTAAAGAACAATTAGCCACAATGCTACATAAACTATTTGAAAAAATAGGGGATGAAGGAGTCCTACCAAACTCCTTTTATGACATAGACGTGGTACTGATATTAAACATGGTGGAAAACTGAGAAAGAAAATTATAGACCAATTTCCTTAATGAATATTGATGCTAAAATCTTAAATAAGATATTAGCAAAGACTTCAGAAAATCATCCCCAGGATAATACACTATGACCAAGTAGGATTTATACCAGGAATGCAGGGCTGGTTTAATATTAGGAAAACTATTAGTATAATTGACCATATTAATAATCAAATTAATAAAAACCATATGATCATCTCAATAGATGCAGAAAAAGCATTTGATAATATCCAACATCCATTCCTACTAAAAACTCTTGAGAGTATAGGAATAAATGGACTATTCCTTAGAATAATCAGGAGCATATATTTACGACTGTCAGTAAGCATAATATGCAATAGAAATAAACTGCAACCTTTCCCAGTAAAATCATGAGTGAAACAAGGTTGCCCACTATCACTATTACTATTCAATATAGTACTAGAAACGCTAGCCTTGGCAATAAGAGCCGAGAAAGAGATTCAAGGAATTAGAGTAGGAAATGAGGAAATCAAACTATTACTCTTTGCAGATGACATGATGGTATACTTAGAGAACCCCAAAGACTCTGCTAAAAAGCTATTAGAAATAATTCAGAATTTTAGCAAAGTGGCAGGATACAAAATAAATCCACATAAATCCTCAGCATTTTTATATATCACCAACAAAATGCAACAGCAAGAGATACAAATAGAAATTCCATTCAAAATAATGGTCGATAGTATAAAATATTTGGGAATATATCTACCAAAGGAAAGTCAGGAATTATATGAGCAAAATTACAAAACACTTGCCACAAAAATAAAGTCAGATTTAAATAATTGGAAAGACATTCAATGCTCTTGGATAGGCCGAGCAAATATAATAAAGATGACAATAATCCCCAAACTAATCTATTTATTTAGTGCTATACTAATCATACTCTCAAGAAACTATTTTAATGACCTAGAAAAAATAACAACAAAATTCATATGGAAGTATAAAAGGTCGAGAATTGCAAGGGAACTAATGAAAAAAAATTCAAAGGTAGGTGGTCTAAGTGTACCTGATCTAAAGCTATATTATATAGCAGCAGTCACCAAAACCATTTGGTATTGGCTAAGAAATAGACTGGTAGATCAGTGGAACAGATTAGATACAAAGGACAAAAAAGGGTACATCTATAGCAATCTAATCTTTGACAAACCCAAAGATACCAACATTAGGGGTAAAAATTCATTATTTGGAAAAACTGTTGGGAAAACTGGAAATTAGTATGGCAGAAATTAGATATGGATCCACATTTAACATCATATACCAAGATAAGATCAAAATGGGTTCATGATTTAGGCATAAAGAATGAGATAATAAATAGATTAGAGAAACAGAAAATAGTCTAATCTCAGACCTGTGGAGGACGAAGGAATTTATGACCAGAGGAGAACTAGAGATCATTATCGATTAGAAAATAGAAGATTTTGATTACATGAAACTAAAATGTTTCTGTACAAACAATACCAATGCAAACAAGTTTAGAAGGGAAGTAACAAATTGGGAAAATATTTTTACAGTTAAAGGTTCTGACAAAGGTCTCATTTCCAAAATATATAGAGAACTGACCCTAATTTATAAAAAATCAAGCCATTCTCCAATTGATAAATGGTCAAAGGATATGAACAGACAATTCTCAGATGGTGAAATTGAAACTATAGCCATTCACATGAAAGAGTGTTCCAAATCACTACTGATCAGAGAAATGCAAATTAAGACAACTCTGAGATACCACTACACACCTGTCAGATTGGCTAAGATGACAGGAACAAATAATGATGTATGTTGGAGGGGATGTGGGAAAACTGGGACACTAATACATTGTTGGTGGAGTTGTGAAAGAATGCAGCCATTCTGGAGAGCAATTTGGAAGTATGCCCAAAAAGTTATCAAACTGTGCATACCCTTTGATCCAGCATTGCTGCTATTGGGCTTATATCCCAAAGAAATACTAAAGAGCGGGAAGGGACCTGTACATGCCAAAATGTTTTTGGCAGCTCTTTTTGTTGTAGCTAGAAACTGGAAGTTGAATGGATGTCCATCAATTGGAGAATGGTTGGTTAAATTATGGTATATGAAGGTTATGGAATATTATTGCTCTGTAAGAAATGACCAGCAGGAGGAATACAGAGAGGCTTGGAGAGACTTACATCAACTGATGCTGAGTGAAATGAATAGAACCAGAAGATTGCTGTACACTTCAATGCTGTATGAAGAGGTATTCTGATGGAAGTGGATATCTTCAACATAAAGAAGATCCAACTCACTTCCAGTTGATCAATGATGGACAGAAATTACTACACCCAGAGAAGGAACACTGGGAAGTGAATGTAAAATGTTAGCACTACTGTCTATCTACCCAGGTTCTTTTACCTTCGGAATCTAATACTTAATGTGCAACAAAAAATGGTATTTACACACATATATTGTATCTAAGTTTTATTGTAAAACATGTAAAATGTATGGGATTGCCTGTCATTGGGGGGAGAGAATGGAGGGAGGGGGGGATAATTTGGAAAAATGAATACAAGGGATAATATTATAAAAATATTACTCATGCATATATACTGTGGAAAAAATTCTAAATAAAATATAAAATAAAAAAAATAAAGTCATATGTGTATTTCAAAAAAAATTTTTTTCCTTCTTTTTTCTAAGCTATTGACTGTCTGTTACATACCTCTCATTTCTTTTCTCATTTTTTTCTTAAACTTCTCTTATTTGCTTTTTAAAAATCTTTTATGAGTACTTCCAAGAATTCTCTTTGAGCTTGAGACCAATTCATATTATTCTTTGTGAACATTTTCTCCTTATCTGATTTGGTGTTTTGGTCTTCCTTATCACCAAAGTAGCTCTCTATGTTCAAGTTTCTTTTCTGATTCTTGCTAATTGTCTTCTTTCCTTTTTTTGCATTTCCTCTTTTGTGACTTTCATGATTGAGCTCTGCTCCTGGGGGTAAAGGGGACATTGATCAAAGCTTCCCTGAAACTCTGAGTCTTGGCTTTGAGCACAGGGGTCCCTTGAGAGGGTATAGCTTTACCTCCCTTTTCCAGGAAATAGTCTGGATTTTTGGAATTTGTATTCTGAGCTGGGATTGGAAGCTGCCCCACTAATCTAATCCTTCACTGAGATAAGACTGAAGGTTCTAGTTGGTGACCTGCTATGATCATGACCCTCTTACTGGCTTTTCCAGAGTATGTTTGAGTTGGTCCAAATACCCCTTTCACCACAGTGAGACTGACCCTTCTTGAAATCTTTCTAATCTATTTTGAGCTGGGGAGTGGTTTTCTTCCATCAGACTCTACTCAAAAACTTGTTTTCATGTGATTTTCAAGAGAAACTGGTAGATCTGGAGCAGCTTCCTAGATTTACTCTAGTAAATTTCCTCTGCCCCCCAGTACTTCCATTTTAAAATTATGATATTTTTTGAACAAATTTGTTTCATCCATTGATCTTTTTGTCACTGAAGTACTTATTTTCAAAAGTCTTCATGCACAAGTTATTTTATTCTATCACTCTTTAAAAAATCAGTATCTGATGGTTTCTTTGCTACATTATGTTATCTTGAGATATTGCAATTATTTGTAGGCTCTTCTAAATCAATAGTAAAATGTTTTATTGTAACACAAAAGTTAAAAGGAAGCCCTTAACCTGTTTGGCTAGTTGGTTTCCCTTTAAAAATACATTTTGTAACTATATTCTCACATAATTGGTTTCCTTTGCATTATTATCATCATATTCATCTTCCTTTTGCTGTTGTTCAATTTGTTATGTTCATCTCTTAGTAACCCATTTGGGGTCTTTCTAGGAATAGACACTTTTCCTTCTTCAGCTCATTTTATAAATGAGGAAACTAAGGCAAAGAATACTTAGTGATTTCCCCATAGTCACAAAACCATTAAAGTATCTGAGGCCTGATTTGAACTCAGGTTTTCCTGACTCTGGGCCTGGTATTCTATCTACTGAATAACCTACCTGCCTTATAATAATTCCCATGGATTATATTTAATGCATTTAAAATATTTTATAATAAGGTGTCCATAAACTTTAATAGAAGGTCAAACGATTTAATAGATTGTTTAGAGCTTTCCAAAACAAAGGATTTTAGCTAGAAGGTCATTGTCAGTTTCTTGCCAATATATGTGATAGGAACCTGTTCTTGTAGGTTGGATGACTATATGCCTGTGATAAAATAGGGGGATTCCTCTTTCTTTTGTGAGGTAAGAACAAGTGACTTCTAAAGTCATATATTTTTATTCTGTTATTTTGAATAAAGAGATGAATTTAATATCCGTGAACATAGAATAATAATCCATATTAAAAACTTGGGAGTACATAAGTATTGTACAAGTATTGTACAAGAGGAAGATCATGGCATTTTGTCATAATCCAGAAGAATTTCCATGATGATGTAAAGTGTGAGGTGGTCTTAAAAGCTGAAACAGGTTTTGGAGAGGCAGAGGGAAAGAGACACTTTCTGCTCTGGAGGAGTAGTATGCATTAAATTCAGAAAGATGGCAATAAGTATGACAGGCAAGTTAGGACACTTGCTACTTAGGATGCACTGTGATTATTGTGCAAAGGAGTCTTTAATCTTTGTGTTGTGGTTTGAGAGCTATAGAATTATTCTGGAGACTCATAATGTTTTCTCTTCAAATATTAGAATATCTAGATATCTTCATTGTTAGAGAATCATATCTTTGGCTTTAGCTTTGCTTTCTCTAAGCAAAAATAAGTACCTTTTTGTAGCATAAGAAAAACACCTTTTTTTTCTGTGGGAAAGGGGACTCTTTCAGCTGCAAAATAAGGACATTAAATATCTGGATGATTTACAAATAAGGGGAAAGGATAAAGTGGGAGCAAGGGTCTCAGAAAACTAATTCAGTTTTACATTTTTTGCTTAGTGTAGAATGTGATGTTGGAAAATAATACAGATTAATTGAGCTGGCAGGCAGGACAAGAACACAGATCTTTAAAACACTGTCAAAACAGTTTATCACTATATTCTTAGGGAAAAAAGGAGTAGTTTCTGGATAGAGAAATGATACAACAAAAGTATCAGTTTAAAAAAAAGATTAATCTGGTATCCAAAAATTAATCTGGTACTGCTTTGAGTAGAGATTGTTTTGTTTATTGTATTTGTAACTCTCCCTCACCCCAATAGCACAGAGTCTGACAAATAATGGATGATTGATAAAGACTTTTTTTTTTTGGGTAAATACTTTTTGATTGATTAGTTGGTATCATTTATTGGAATAATAAATTAAAGAGAATTGGAAGTGAAAGTTGGATTAAGAACAGAATTTAGTTTTATGGACTGTATTTTTAAAAAAGGAATTATGGACTACTGTCTCTGAGTAAAAGTAGATATAAAAGGGTCTTCTATTAGTTAATGTTCAAAATAAGTACATACATAAAAAGCTGAAAAATTACTTGATAATGTTGAGTTTAGACACCATGGTCAAGATGAATTAAAAACCAGAGTATTCCCAGAGTATATGCTGGAATATAATCAGTGAACAATAATAAATTTTGAAAAATGGTAAAGATTTTACTGAACAGAAGAAAGTTTTATCCTGATTTCCCCCTCCCTCCAAAAAAGGAAACAATAGAATATACACACTGATAACCTTTGAATTTGATTACAATTTGCTGATTAAATTATGAAACACACATCTAATTAAGTAATTTGTTTTTATTTAGCATCCAATTATTTACATTTTGAATTCCAAATCCTCTCATGTCCTTCATGTCTTCCTTCATTCATTGAGAAAACAACTAATATGATAACCATTATACCAATTTAATCTTGTAAAACATTTCCATATTAGTCATGTATCAAAAAAATAAGAAAGAGAAAGTTTAAAAATAGTATCATTCAATTTGCACTCAGTATTCATCAGTTATCTCTCTAGAGGTGGTTAGAAGTTTTCATTATGATCTATTTGGAATTGTTTTGATTCATTGTATTGATTGGAGGAGTTAAGTCTTTTGCATGTGATCATTATCACAACACTGCTGTTATTTTGTACAATGTTATTTTAGTTTAGTTCACTTCACTTTCTATCAGTTCATATAAGTCTTCATATAAATGTTTTTGTGCAACCATCCTTAGAGCATAATAGTATTCCATAATAATCAAATGCAACATCTTGTTCAGCTGTTCTCCAAATAATGGCATCCCTTTAATCGCCAATGCTTTGTCACCACTGCAGATTATATGCTGTTTTATGGATAGCTTATTCTAGGCTGGATTCCTAGTTTCTTTCCCTTCTGAAATATCATATTCTAAGAACTCCACTTTTTTAGAATGGCAATTATTAAATCTTGTGTCATGCTATCTATGACTTCATGATAATTCTTTATGGCTATTGACTGTATTTTTTTTCCTTGTCCTGGGATCCCTGGATTTTGGTTATTAAAAAGAAGATAATGTTATTAGTGAACATTGAACCTTTGTCTAAGTGATAGAATATATGTCTTCTTTTTTCCTCATAAAACCTATTTGAACAAACAAAAATATTTGATGAATCATTATTGTGCCAGTCCCCTATTCAAGTTTTATTAGTTGTTCAGCTTAAACCTATCTAGCGGCAGGAAGAATATATAGCTAAAGTTTGAAGTCTTTCTAGTGAGCCTTTAAGCAGAATGAATGACCTAGTTGTTGTCACAGCAATCTGGGCAAATTGTATAAAGGTGTTGTGAATGTGGTATATGATACAAGTAGATCCAATTTACCAAACCAATTTTATTAAGTGATCCCCATGGAACAACCAGCAGAACAAAACTTCATCTTTTTTGAACTAGGTACAAATACTTATCCCCACCTGAGAAGGAACAATTCATTTATAATTCTGTATAAAAACAAGGAAACACAGTGCTCCCTAATCCTGTGGAATTCAGCTGCAGAGACTTCAGCTACAAAAAAGTATAAAAGTTGCCAGGAATCATTGTTCCAGTTATTCATCAGGTTTCCTTTGAACTTCTCATGTAATTTCCCTTTTAACTTGGTGTTCCATGAGAGGAGGAAATCACTCTAAACCAGAAGCAGTAATAAAATAATTCAGTAACATTTATTAATTACCTACTATATAAGAGATGCTGTTCTAAGTGCTAGAGATGCAAAACTAAGCAAGAGACAATTCCTGTCTTTCTTATAATGGGGGGAACAACATACAAACAAATATAAACAAAGCAAGCTAGATGTGGAATAAATAGGAAGTAATTAAAAGATAAAGAGCCCTAAAATTGAAAGAGATTGGGGAAGGCTTCTTGTAGAAGATGCCAAAGAGTGAAGTTATAAGTGGGAGTTAAAGGAAAGGATTCATCCTTTCAATAGTAAAAATGGGATCAATAGTTAAAATGATGGAGAGAGAGCATCCCAGGAATGAGTGAAACTAAAGAAAATATCCAGAGCAGAAAGATAGAGTATCTTGTTACTGTGTCATTGGAAGAAGAGTAAGATGTAAGAAGACTGATAAAGTACTAGGGAACTAGGTTATGAGGAACTTTGCTAAAAATACATTTTATATTTTTTTCTGGAAACAATAGGAAGCAACTGGAGTTTATTGATTAGGGAGGAATCATGATCTACCTTTCATTTTAGGTAAATCAATTTACTAGATGAATGGGGAATGGATGAGAGTGGGGAAACAGTTTAGACTTACAGATGCACCTTCAGGCTACTGCAGTTATCTAGGTATGAGATGATTATTACCTACATTAGTGTAAAAGAAGGTTTATTCAAGAGATGTTGCAAAGGTAAAATCAACAGGCTTTGGCAACAGATTGGATATGATGGATGAGAAATGTTACTATTACTTTTTCTTTTCAAAGATGACGAATGCCATCACAATATATTATTTTTACTTGTGTGTGAATAAGATATTTATGAAGCAGAATTGCTCAAAGTGATCAGTCTCACTCTTTTTTCCAGAGTCACTGAAGTTCACTGAAAAAACAAAAGTCAAAATGATTATCAATTGTCTGGGATTCAGTGGATGACCTTAGAATTTTTAATGTCTATCCAAACATTAAGGACTCCCTACCACCTAGTTCAGATGCCTTCAAAACAATTGGACTAAATTGTTTTGATCTTTCCATTCAGTATTGGGGAAGTCTTCACAAGCTTGAGTATATTTATTCTAATTCACCAAAGATTTTTGACATCTTTCAGTTACACTCAGTCTGTTTTCTATGTTGAGATATTTTCATAGGGAGAATGATCACTGCATATATTATAGCTTTTTGTATCCAAAGATGACAATTAGATAACATATGAACACCAAAGGGAAATGAGTAAGTCTGGAAAGGGCTTGGCAAGCTCTCACACCAGAATTGCTTGTAAGGAATACACAATGATTCCTAGGTTGTGAGCCATGAGAGTCTAGGAGGATAGTGTTGCCCTTGACAGCAATCAGAAAGGTGAGGTGAGTTCTGTTTTGGACATTTTGAGTTTAATATGTTTACTGGATATATAGTTTAAAATGGATAATAGTTCAAAAAGTCACTTGGAGATACAAGGTTGGAACTCAGGAGAGAAATTTAATTAATTTTCAATTTTCCCAGATATTTTTGTCAAATAATGAGTTCTCATCCCAGAAGCTGGGGTCTTTTGGTTTATCAAACACTAGATTATCATAGTCATTAGATATTGTGCCTTAGAAACCTGACCTATTCAAAATGATTAACTATTCTGTTTCTTAGCCAGTAACAAATAGTTTTGATGACAACTCCTTTTAATATAGTTTTAGGGACTGTTCCAGCTAGGCCATATTCATTTGCATTTTTTTCATTAATTCCCTTGAAATTCTTGATCTTTTATACTTCCATATGAACTTTGGTATTATTTTTTCTAACCCTGTGAAATAATTTATTGAGAGCTTGATTGATATGGCATTGAATAAGTATATTAATTTAGGTAAAATTATCATTTTTGTTATATTAGTTTGGCCTGCACATAAGCACTTGATATTCTTCCAAATAATTAGATCTGACTTTATTTCTGTGGAAAGTATTTTGTTATTGAGTTTATATAATTTCTGACTTTGTCAAGGTAGGTAGACTCCTAAATATTTTATATTATAAATAATTATTTTAAATGGAATTTTTCAGGATTTCTGGGGATGGAATCAAGATGGTGGAGTAAAACCAGAAAACTGCTTGGGTCCTCCCAGTATCCCTTGAAAATCACCTGAAACCATGCCTCTGAATAGAGGCTGATAGAAGGAAATTACTTTCTAACTCATGATAGGATGGAAAAACTTCAAGAAAGATTAGTCTCACTGTTGTGAAAAGGGCATTCAACCCAGATCAGATAGACTCTAGAAAAGCCAGTGAGAAGGTCTTAATTACAGCAGGTTAGCAACTAAGATCCACAGTCCTGACTTAAAACAGGAGCAAATCAGTGGGGCAACTCCAGTCCCAGATCAGAAGGCAAACTCTGGGACACCAAGCTGTTATCTGAAAAGAGCAAGTAAAGCTCCCCACTGCAAACACAAGAGGCCCCTGTGCTCAAAGCCAAGGCTCAGACCTGCACAGGAAGCTTGAGATAGTATCTCTTTACCCAAGGAGTAGAATTCGGCTATAAAATAAAATTAAAAAAATGGCCAAGAAATAGAAAAGAACACTGACCAGAGAAAGCTACTATGGTGACAGGGCAGACCACCAATTCAAAAGCGGACAAAATGTCCACAAAAGAAATATCAAATAGTCTCAAGTCAAAAGGGTCTTTTTTAGAAGTGCTCATAAAAGACTTTAAAAGGCAAACAAAAGAGATAGAAGAAAAAATTATAAAGGAAAAGAAAGGGATTCAGGAGAGAGTCAACAGCCTGGAAAGGGAAGAGAAAAATGTATGAAGAAAACAAGTCTTTAAAAAGAAAAACTAACCAAATGGAAAAAAGAGATACAAAAGCTAACTGAAGAAAATCATACATTAAAAACTAGAACAGGGCAAATGGAAGCTAATGACTCTGTAAGAAAGCAATAATTAGTCAAACAAACTAAAAAGAATGGGAAAAAAATGGAAGAAAACATGAAATACCTCATTGTAAGAACAGTTGACTTGGAAAATAACTCCTGAAGAGACAATTTTAAAATTATTTGCCTACCTGAAGGCCACAACCAAAAATAGAGCTTGGATAGTATTCTACAAGAAACCATTAAGAAAAATTGTTCCAATATTCTAGAAACAGATATGCAAATCTTCATTGAAAGAATTCGTTTTCTTCTATTTTTTCATTTTTTTTGCTTGATTCTTGATGTCACATTGAGTCATTAACTTTCCATTCTTTCAATTCTAATTTTTACTGAATTACGTTCTTCAGTTAACTTTTTAAATCTCCTTTGCCTTTGCATTGTTTTTGTTCATTGTTTTTTTTTTCTTCCCTTTCACAAATTCTGTTTTTCAGCAAGTTGGTTTCTTTTTTTCATTTCATCAAATCTATTTTGTAAGAAGTTATATGGCTTTTTCATTTTACTAAAATCTTTTTTAAAGGAGTTTTCTTAAGATAATTTCTGTTTATTTTTCCAAACTCTCATGCAAAGTTCTCATTTCCTTTTGCCATTTTTCTTCTAACTACCTTTAAGATTCTTTTTGAATTCTCCCAAGAGACCCTTGAGAGATGGAGACCAACTGATATCAGCCTTCTGGCTTCATCTGGAGATGTTTTTCCTTAAGTGACCTCAGTTTTTGAAGTCTACTCTTTCCCAGTCACCATAAAATTACCTATGGTCAGAGTTTTTTTTTGCTCATTTTAAAAGATTGAGGCCTGCTCTTAAGGTAGAGAGGAGATTGTCCCAAGCTTCCTCTATAGTCAATAGTGGGCTGCCCTGGGGTAGGGGGTGCTGACTTCCTTCCTATACTGGTAGTCATGTCCCACATTATTCTGGAGTTCAGGGCTCACTATTTATTTGCCTTTTGTAGCTTCATTGGATGTCTCAAAGCCAGTCTGCTGATCCACTGGCTTCTCAGCTAGGACAGAGTAGCCATCACTAAGAAAACCTGGTAGATTTCCCTCAGCACATGGAAGTCACTCCACCCTGGGTCCCTGTGCTGCACATGTACTAGGCTGGCTCCCCTCTCTCACTCATGCCTAATTGTACCAAACCTTTTCTGAAGTTCTTACAAAATATCGTCTGCTAAAAATTTGTTACAATCCAAATATTTGTGGTTTCTCTTATTCTAAAACTAGTTCAGAGGCTTGATCTGGTGTTGATCTTAGGGAAGCCAGGAAGAGCTCAAAGACTTGTTTAGTCTCCTGTTCCACCTTCTGTCTTGAATATTTTAAAAGAAGATATTATCAAGGAAGAGATTATTCAGTAGTGTTAAAGGTTATAGAAAGATCAAAGAGAATGAAGATTGATCATTAGTACCTTTGAAGACAGTAGTTTTGATGAAATAATAAGGTAAAAATTCAGATTTTTGAGGGTTAAGAAGAAAGTGAAAGGAAATAGTGGAGGCACCTATTATAATCATCCTTTTCTTGAAGCTTAGGATGATAATTAATGAGAATTATAGAGTCAAGTGGGATATATTGCCCAGATGGGAAGATGTGGATATTTTTATTTTATAAAGAAGGAAGTGAACTAATTAAAAGAAAGAGCTTGTGGAGATGTCAGAGAGGGCAATTTGTTGGAGGAAACAAGATGGAATAAGATCACTTGAACATTATAATGAATTAATTTGAAGATGAGTAAGGCATCTTCACATTTGAGACAAGGATGAAAGAGGACAGGGTGGCAAAAGTTACCTGCATGATAGGAGATAAAGAAGAGAGGAAAAGAGGGAGTTGAGGGAGAATGTTTTCAGGGGTGTTTTTCTTTTTTTTTTTTCTTTTTTATTATAGCTTTTTATTTTCAAAACATATGCATGGATAATTTTCAACATTCACTATCATAAAACCTTGTCTTTCAAAATTTTTTAACCTTCATTCTCCCTACCTCCTCCCCTAGATGGCAAGTAATCCAATATATGTCAAACATGTGCAATTTTTCTATATGTATTTCCACAATTATCACACAAATTATCCAATATCACACACAATTATCCACAAAAAATCAGATCAAAAAGGAAAAAAAATGGGAAGGAAAACAAAATGCAAACAAGAAGAAAAGAATGAAAATACTATGTTGTGATACACATTCAGTTCCCATAGTCTAATCTCTGTGTGCAGATGGCTCTTTTGATCACAAGATCATTAGAACTGGCCTGAATCATCTCATTGTTGAAAAGAGCCACATTCAACAGAATTGATTATCATATAAATGTACTATTTCTGTGTTCAGTGATCTCCTCCTGGTTCTGCTCACTTCACTTAGCATTCATTCATGCAAATCTCACCAGGACTCTCTGAAATCATCCTACTGATTGTTTCTTATAAAACAATAATATTCTATAATGTTCATATATCATAACTTATTCAGACATTTTCCAATTGATGGGCATCCACTCAATTTCCAATTACTTGCCTTTACAAAAAGAGCTGCTACATGTAGGGCCCTTTTCCCTACTGTATGATCTCTTTGGGATATGAACCTAGTAGAAATACTGCTGGATCAAAGAGAACGCACAATTTCATAGCCCTTTGGGCATATTTCCAAATTGCTCTTGAAAATTGTTGAAACAATTCACAACTCCATCCACAATTTATTATTGTCCCAGTTTTCCCATATTCTTTCCAGCATTAGTCATTTTCTTTTCCTGTCATTTTAGCCACTCTGAGAGGTTTGTAGTGGTAACACAAGAGTGATCATAGTGATTTAGCATACCTTTTCATAGGACTAGAAATGGTTTCAGTGTTTTAATCTGAAAATTGTCTGTTCATATCCTATGACCATTTATCATTTGGAGAATGGTTTGAATTCTTATAAATATGAGTCAATTGCCTATGTATTTTAGAAATGAGGCCTTTATCAGAACGCTTGAATATAAAAATGTTTTCCCAGTTTATTGCTTCCCTTCTAATCTTGTCTGCATTGGTTTTTGTTTGTTTAAAAACTTTTAAACTTAATTAATATAATCAAAATTATCCATTTTACATTCTATAATGCACTCTAGTTTATCTTTGACTACAAATTCCTTCTTTCTACACACATCTGAGAGGTAAAATATTGTTTGTCCTTTTAATTTGCCTATAATATCACTCTTTATGTCTAAATCATCTAAACCAACTTCATATTAGTATAGGATGTTTGGTGTGGGTTATTGCTTAGTTTTTGCTATACTAATTTCCAATTTTCCCAGCAGTTTTTGTCAAATAATGAGTTTTTATCCCAAAAGCTGAAGTCTTTGGGTTTGTCTGTTTTGTATTTATGTAAAATATGATTCATGATTTTTAGTAAGAGTGAAGGGCATGGAAAGTTTGAGGAGAGATAAAGAGATTTGGAAGAATTGCTATAGAAAGTAGTATAGTGAGCTTAAAAAAAAGAAATGAAAGTAAGGTTAGCCTTGCCCTTGTGAGACTTCAATTCAGTTTGTGTACTATAAATTTGTAGTGAACTCAGAGATATTTTTCTCTCTCTTTCATCAAAAGCATGTATGAAGGAGTGAAGGCAATGCATGTTGGAATAATCAAACTCAGGCTTACCTGGATGTAAATGGCAATAATATAAAGGGGGTAGGATTCAAGAGCAGAGTACAATATAGGAACTAAATTGGTTCAACAAGGAGCAAAAATGGGGAGAAGAGGAGAGAATGGATAAGTCGTCTTTGGAGTTTTATTTTATAATTTGATAGTTTTTCCTCCCTTACATGGGAGTTCCAATGTCTCTTCCTCACTTTTGACTCTCACTTTCTAAAGACTCTGATCTCAATAGGATGCAAAAACAAACAAAAACCCAACTAACCACAGAAAATAAAAAAAAAATTGGGAGTTCATAAGATTGATCTATAGCTTTCTACCTCTATCCTGAGAAATCATATTAGGTGTGTTGTGATCAATTCCACTAGCTCCTTCCCAGTATTACTTAAATATTGTTAAAAAGTCAAAATCTCTGTTTCTGGCTACTTAATGCACTATATTGACAGGCCAACTTCTACAGAACAGGCACCATAAGCCAGAAAATACTGGATTTCACCTTTTCTTTGCCCCTTATGTAGCTTACTCTGATATTCCATTGAATGGGAGGCTAAGAGAATTTTCCATTTTTTAACTGGGGCATCACAAGGTACTTATGCGTTACATTAGCCCTTCAATGGCCCCACCTTACAAAGTTGCAGCGTGCTTTTACCAAGTTAAGCAAGAGCTGAGTTGGCCATCCAATGTTAGAGTCCATTTTAGTTCATATTTTGCATTATGAAGAAATGAGACACTCATGAGTTTACTTCATTGTAACAGAACCATGATACAAGGTAATGCTCAACTGGAGTAGATTCCTTCTTTTTCTCCTGACAATTCTTATCCATTTAAAAATAAGTCTATTGAGCAAGGCAGTATACAGTGACCCTTAGGGTTTTTTGGTGATGCATCAAGTCTGAATGGCTTGAACTTTATGTGAGTGGAGCTTTTATGTTCCTATGTAACCAAGAGGCGTTATCAACACAGTCAGGTTCAATTAATTCAGCATTTATTAAGAACTACTATTTTTCCAGGAATAGCTAAATACTGGAAACACAAATTCAAAAAGAAAATCAATCCCTGCTTTCAAGGAATATCTATTAGAATTGGGGCAGGCACATCAAAGAGAATACACAAAAGAAAATTGAAAAAAGGTGGCAGTGGAATTAAGGTAGTAATGTATGGTCAAGGTAGTCTAGAGTGCAGGCTTCAGAAGAAAGAAGAGATGAGTGATCTCTTTAAACAGAATTTTAGGAAGGAGTTCTCCAATCAGAGGAAGAGGCTACAGTGAAATTTAGTGTTTAAATTCAGATGCTAGGGTAATCTTCCAAGATGAAGAAGTTTCTGCAGCATGGTAAAGAAAATATGAAGGGTAGCTGGGAGCAGAATGAGGGAAAAAATCAAGGGAGGCACAGCTTTAACCTTGTCCTATCCATAGTCCAATCAAATCTAGGTTTTGTCAGACTTTAGGGATTCTATAGTGATCTAAAACCTGAGGAGAGGACAGAAGACAGAGAAAAAAGAAGAAATGTAGTAGATTTTGATCTTGTCACTGTTAGTAAGCACAGTGCCTTCACATAGTCAATACTTTAAAATATTCATTAAATTCTAACAAATTTGTAACCTTTATTCACCCCTTTCTGTGCTCCATATTTTAAAATCAAAACAACATATTTTAGTCACATGACAATCCCATCTAACATTCTTATAAATTGCTGACAACAATTAGTCTTCATACCAGACTATATAAAATACTTCTGTGCTATTTTCCTTTGTTCCATGAAGAAAATAATGTTTCTGAGCAATACCAAAGGATGTGCATGACATGGTGTGAGTGGGAAGAATATGCATATGCTAAAGCAGGCAGTTGCAGTCATTTGTGAGTCATATTCATGGAAATAACAAATATGAAAAGACACACTTTGGTGCTTCCTCCAAATTATATATCTTGTAAATTAAACAAGACATTCAGATAATGGGAAATGCAATTTCTAGTTATGTTTTAAAATATTTGCATACAATCTCAAAAGAATTTAACTTTGATGATATGAGACATGGTCATAGCTGAAGAATTTTTAAAATGCTACTTTTTTAAAAAATTGAAACCATTAACTGAGCATAACTAATGGTCAATGACTATTTATACACATAACCAGAATTATTTGAATATCTTACCTGGTTTCTTTTTTCAACAGCTCTGAAATGGTGACATGTGTCTTCCTTTGTCATTTTAATAGTTTCTATATTTTACCTGCAAACTTCTTTCATGCATTCTCAAGAAAGTCTCTTGCAATTTTAATGCTTATTGATATATTTTCTTCTGTAACTTTTAAAATGCAATTTATAAGTTTTAATAAAAATTGGAGTTTGTTTCATCCATCTCCAAAAGGCTCACATTTTCTTCACAAAGAAAAGACATATTTCTGAAAGAGCTGAAAACCCAGAACAAAATGTATTAAGGGTGTGCCTAGGTATAGACAAAAACAGAGGATAGATTTCATCTACATGAAGATAAGACAAAGGAAGAGTTGATGGTTATTGTTTTGTTTTGTTTTGTTTTGTTTTGTTTTAATTAGAGGAGAGAGAATGAGGCAAATGATAATATAAAAGTGTTTTAATAAAAGTGTTTTCACTTCTGAATACATCTATTCTTAATGCTTACTTTTTGCATCAAGGAATAAAATATATAAACAATAAAAAAGCAATTCACTAAAACCAACTAGCACCTCAATAATAAGGGAGTATATTTCTGTTCTTCCTTGGCCTTTAAAATAACACAGTACTCAATTTTAGCTTTTTGAACTTCCCAGTTATTTTTTTGTTGTAGTCAATGTGTATATTTTTACTTTTGATTTTGTTTGTACAATAATTCATATTGATTTTCCTCTTGCTTTTCTGAATTCATATTATTCAATATTAGTCTCATGGTATTAATATTCTGTTTTATGCATTTACCAAAATTTGCCCAGTCATTCTGTAATTGAAGGATATTTATTTTGTAATTTAGTGTTTTGCTTCTATAAATAAATAAATAAATAAATAAATATATATATATATATATATATATATATATATATGTAGGATTTTTTTTCTGCATTGTGGCATATGCCTAGCAGGCATAACCCTACTCTGGATTAGAGTATGAAAATATAGTCACTTCATTAATGTAATTCTATGTTGCTTTCTAATATATTCGTGCTAATTACCAGTTTGACAGTTTTTCCATTTTTCTGTAACCCATTTATCATTGACTATTTCCATTTTTTTGTCATCCTTCCCAATTTGTTCCATGGGACATGTAACTTTAGAATTGGTTATATTTGCATTATTCTAATTAGTGCATTTGAATAATTTTTCAGTTTGCAATTCTTTAAAAAACTTTATTCAGAGCCTTTGACTATTCATTTAGAAATTATTCTATGTTATAAATAATTATGACATATGCATGTGTAATATATTTACATGTATTTATACATATGTGCATGCATACACAAACATATAGATATGAAAAATCTTTGTATTGAGTATTAAGATTCTTATTGTAAATATTTGAAACAGAATCTCCCTGCTCCCTTTAAAAAATAGCTTTTTAAATATCCTTGTTGCATTGATTTTTGTGTGTGAATCTTTTCAATTTCACCTATTCACACCTGTGAAAATGATCTAATCTTGTATTTCAAGGAACGTTCTTTTGAATAGATGGATATTCTTGTGTTCATCAACCAGGATATTTGTCCAGCTATCATGCCCTCTGATTTTGTCTCAAGAATGTTTGAAGTGTAAAGCTATTTTATCAGAAAAGCGATTGACTTCACACAGACAATTTAGGGGCACTAAAATAATAGAGGGTATTCTCTAGCATTCCCATTCACAAGACTAGTGGTTGTACCTTAGGGAAAAGAGTCACATATATATACAATGGAAATAAGAGGATTAAAAATGAACCAGAGAGCTGAGGGCAGCAATAATACAGAAAGATTAGAATGACAGCTTTGATTTGTAGGTTGCTCCACAATTTGTATCATAGTAAGAAAGCATACTTAGGTGATGTTCCTCAGGCAAGTAACTCCTCATGGAGGGCAGATGGCATACTGTTTCCTATTGTCTCGAGATGTAAAGCTCCAGCAATTTCTTTTATTTAACTTTTAAAAAATTTTAAATAAACATTTCTTTTTCTCCTGAAATAATACAGCATGCACTGCAGGCAATAAAGGAGATGATGACACAGCATTGAAACTAGAAGCAGTAATAAGAGGCCAGGGAAGCAGGTGCGCTTGGCTAAAGAATGGAAACGTCACAGTGTGGCAGAGGCAGCAGGAGTTTAGAAAATACATGCAGGCATTTCACACACACACAGAGTTGGTATCAAGTAGGTTGTAGAACACAACACAGCATGAGGTCGAACTGGATACCAAGAGCAGAATTAGAGTATATACACAGAACTGTCCCAGTCAGGTAGTACTAAGGCACACAGATGGTAAGACTATGTGTGCCTATAATGTCAAAGCAAACAGACGGTTGAGACAACTGCAATGGAATTCTTTTATAACATGGGTATTGGCGGGAAGTGCAAACACCTGCTATACAGCATAAGCCTCCTAAAGTGGGCTTATTCTGTATATATTTATATTTTACTGAGATTGTTATTTAGTAAAAAGGAAAAGAACATCTAAAATGGATATAAGAGGAATGAACTGGGCTTCATTTTTAGCTGTTATGATAATTACTACCTTGTATAAGTCACACTACTTTTCTGAAACTTATTTTCTTTATCTTAAATGGGAGAATATAATGTCATATCATTCCTCATGAAGCTACTGAGAGAAAAATGCCTTGTAAATTTTAAAGAGCTACAGTGATATTAATTATTATTACTATTTTAGAGAAACTTATTTGACTTGAACTTTTTTTAGATTTACAAAACTCATCTTGTAATATAAAGAAAACTTGGTATTGGTTTAAATACCAGTTTAGACATTTACTTGCTAAGTCTCTAAAGGCAAGTTTTTCTATGAACCACTTTTCTGATGTGTAAAATAGAGGGAATGGAAATGGATTCAGCCTCTACATACCCTTCCCTTCTAAATCAACTATTCTTGAGGAAGCAAGGTGTAACAGTGTCCTGAACCTGGAGTCAAGAAGACTTGAGTTAACATCCAGTGTTAGATACTTACTAGCTCTGTGTCCCTGGGCAAGGAACTTTCCTCCCCAGAATGTCCTTTTCTGTAAAACAGTAGATAATAGGAATTGTCTTCCTGGATATTATGAGAATAAAATAAGAAAATTTCAAAGCTCTTTCAAAATATGTAAGTGTTCTCTGCTAGTGATGATGATGATGATGATATTAAAAAGAGGTCTAATACACAGGATAAATGAGGTAGCAATACACACACACACACACACACACACACACACATATATATATATATATATATATATATATATATATATATATACAGATATGTAGTATAATTTGAAATAACACACTTATGTAACAATTCTTGTTTATCTTGAAAAGTAAGTTGTCTAAGTGATTGCCAATAGTATCATGAATTAATTTTCTTCACACTTGTTTCACACCAAATATCCACATCAAAAAAATTTCACCAGAACCTTATCACTAGAGCTTCCTAAAAGTCATTGTCTATAGAAAATTTTGACCTATGTAAATTGTAGGGGCAAGGTATCATCTTTCCTATTTTTTATCCTATTTGTATTCAAGAGTTCTTACAACTTCAATCTTATGTCAAAATCAAGCTGACTTCTAGCCCTGGAATAAAGATACTGTCTATTTTGACTTTTTCTAAGTCACTTTGACAGTATGAGATTTAATCTTAAGTTTTAAGTAAATATTTTAAAATGCATTGATTTTTGCTTTATCTCCTGCTTTGTTACCTCATCAATACATAAGTACTCCAACTATATGTATAAGTTGGTCAAGCATTTGGAAAGAGAGGGATGTCTCTGTGAAATGTTGTTGTAATAATGCTCCTCTAGGTTTTTTCCAGAACTTTGACTGGTCAGACGAAGTGGTTTAATGTGAGAGTTCCTCTCCCTACCACACACATACCCACATGCACAAAGACAAGTATGGACAATCTTTTTAATAAATGTAGAGTTTGTAGAGTGCTTTAAAATTTATGATTTTAAAAATGACAAAACTGAGACCAGGATGGTCATTTATTTTACCAATAGTAGCAAAACTAATAAAAGTCACATAATTAGCAAATATGGGAAAAAGATAAGCCTAAGATTCATGATTCCAGATCTAGTACTTTGTTTCCTATTATACCATAACACATTATAGCTGCTTTACCCAAAAATAGGCCTTATATATGGATATCTGTGCTCATTTTTCCCTACTACAGAAGTACAGTTTTAGAGGAGAGAGTTAGCCTTAATTGTTGGCAGAACTATGATGTGGATACATATTCAAAAATATTGAATTTCAACAATTTTCTTAGCTCAAAAAATTGACTGACAAACTTTTAAGACACAAGCTGTCTATAACTTGGTAAGTTCCCCAGTATAACTGTAAAGAAAGAATGACAAAAGCCTCAGGCTAGTGAGAAATGCCTCTAGATCCACTTTCATTCTGGAGTAAAAGAAAAAAAAAACAGGAGAGAAGTCAAAGATAAACTGGTTCATGGCCTAAACTAATAGATTTAAAGATAGTTGAATTTTCCCAGACACACAGATAATTATAATCATCATCATCCTTTATATATAACAGTTTCATCTAATGGTCACTATTAAAATCTATCAGCATTAGGTACTTTTCCAATCATGATCACAGACAAAACTAATTGGTCTAATTCTGGTAGCTAAATAAAAACAGAAATAGACCTAAACTACAATTTAGATTTGGAAAAATAAAATTTGGCAAGATAAAATTGAGAAATGAATCACAGCAACAAAAAACTCTGGGCAATAGAAGTAAAGTTTCTAAGTAAAACCCAGCCAAAAACCAGAAAAAGAGAAATTAGTGAAACTTTATTGGCACTTCCCTCTTCTAGGATCACAACTAGAAATTATGTCAGAGGTCATTTTATCCAAATCTCTCATTATATACAATAAAAAAAAAGGGCTTTAGTGAAGTCAATTGACTTGCCCAGAGTCTAACAGGATGTAAATATCAGAGGTAGGACTGAATTTGAGCATCCCACTTCTCTCTAGACGTCCAGATAAAAGACAGTAAACAAACTGACAGAAGCAATTTGAACATACTGACAACTTACATATTCATGTAAATTTATATACAAAAGAGCAAAAATTTCTGGTGTATTGTTCAGATTGGTGGGTTTTCATGGAAATTCATCAAGTAGCCAGGCTGTTAAATAGGAGCTTCTCTTGCATGGGCTCTTTTGATCATGGAAAGTGGACAATTTTTGCAGGTGTTATACAGCCTATAAGAGTTTGTGTAACATTAGTATTGCCTCAATCATCTCTAAGCTGCATTAAAATATTCAAGTATAAAACATAGAGAAAATATTTTCACAATCAAATGTGGATGAAGTATGAATGCTGTCAATCTCAAGGAATTCCTACCCTCAGGCCCATACAAATTATAGTGATGAGAGATTCTGAACTCTATAAAACAGAGGGAGCAGATTTTATTCTTTTTTTTTTTTAAACTAACTTCTCTGCTTATTTATTCTCTGATCCTAGAACCCTGGGGAGAATCACATAAATCTAAGATTTGTCTCATGCCTTAGGTTTCTCTAAAAGTAAGTAGAAAGATGCTTATTGTATTCTGCAGATTAGATATTATTTCTTCCATGTTGAAAAAAATACCAAAAACAGAAAACCTCCAGGCATCTATTGACTAAGACTTAAACATGAAACAATAACTTATAGTTACTACTATATTCTTTTAAGAGGCTAGTACTGAAAAGATCAAAACTTGAAACAAATAAGCATTTCATTTCCCTAACCTCTAGTCTCTTAAGTATCTCCCTCAAGGCAGATGTCTTCTATATAGTCAGGCCAGAGGTCAGACTCCTCTTCAATGATCATCTTTCCTAATAAACATTGTAGTGGCTCATATAATGGAAATCATACAGTGAGAAAATTATTATGATAGGTTCAGGAATTCCATCCCTTTAACTCATAAAGTTATCTACAGAGTCATAATTATCCTTCTTATAATGGGTATTTGGACTCAAGTTTCTAAACTCCAATAAAGAAATACAAAGTAGAAGAGATAGCCCAAGGACTATGGCCTATGCTCAGGCTCATCTGGAGAAATACTTGCTCTAGTGATCTAGGTAAGTGAAATAACGTGAAGAGTGAAGATTTCTGCTAGGGTAAAGGAGTTATATACCCCTTATAGGAAATTATGCTCAATGTTCTAGTCAACAAGCACTTATTAACTACTTTTTGAATGCAAGATATTGTACCAAGTGCAACAAAAGGAAGAAAGGGGGAGATCCTCAGAAAATGTAGTAATTCTTTTTAGGTGTGCTGTGTAAATGATTCTTCTTGTATCAGTAGACATTCCTCTATGATACAGATTTGATGTAACATTCTCTTTCATACAGTGACTGGGAATTTTTACTTTACCATATTGCCTTCCTTTCTTTATGCACAACAGTTATTAAAATTTTAATGGATCAAACCATAGACAAGCTAACATATCTAAATCATGTGTTTTCTTTTTGCTATAGTTTCCTTACCTATAAAATGGGATTAATGATATTTCACTTATTGTATAGAATTCTTGTGAGAACAAAATAATATAATAAATAACAAAAAGCAAATTTATGCTCAAATGCTATAAAATATAAACTACTCTTGCACAGTCTTACACCACACCAGCAAAACATTTCTATTATTTTCAGGATAATCATCTATCTTAAAGATTCTCACACTTTTTCTATCTTTCTACGTTTTAGTTTGCAGTAAACATTTTTGTATTCCCTACTCAATATGAAATGAAATAGAAGATGGTGGCTTGGAGGCAGACAGCTGCTTGAGCTCCTCATTTTCTCTCAGAACTTACTTCATGACAAGACTCGGAATTAATGCTTGACCAGAAAAGAAATCCACAAATAATCACCAACAGAAGACATCCTTGAAATTCGCCAAAAAAGGTCTGTGTTTGCTCAGGGGAGGGTCAAACAGACTGGGCACAGACTGAGGGCAGGCAGTGAGAACATGGCTGGCAGCTTATACAGCTCAGACCAGAGGGGGGAGGTGTAAGATCTCTTCCATTTCTGTGAAAAGACTTTTACCCCAGTGTGGATACTCTGTCTTGCCAGCAAGCCAGGAGCAGCAGAAAAGGTGTAATTACAGGAGGTGAAGAATAAAACCCTGGAAAGCTAGCCTCTCTCAGGACCCGGAAACCCCCACCCCCAGCAAAAATGAGCATCGTTTTCCAGGGAAGAAGTTGGACATTTAACAAAATAAATGAACTCCATCTATTCTTGATGAAAAAAACAGATCTACAAAAAATATTTGATCTTCAAAGACAGAATTCAAGAGATTTCTAAAAAGGTAAAAAGAAATCTTGAGAACTATATTTCTGCCACAAAGATATGTAAAGAACACATGTATAATGTCCTAGAAACTAGAGGTGGAAAGGATATTATATCATAAAAAAGGGTAAAGTGGTGGTACTACATCTCATGAAGAGGCAAAGGTAACCTATTATATCTGAGAGAAAGAAAGGAGGGAGATGAACATAGTGTGTATCAATAGACATATTTGATTTATGGTGAAACTTCATTGAAAAATGAGAGGGAAGGAGTAAGCTAAAGGGAAGGCAATACAGAAATTGTGAGAAAAAGGGGTAAAATAGAAAGAGGAACTTAAAGATGGGGGAGGGATACTAAAAAGAGAGGGCTGTGAAAAGCAAGTGGTGTTCACAAGTTTAATACTGGGTAGGGGGGTAAGAGGGAAGGAAAGGAGAAAAGCATAAGCAGGGGTTAACAGGATGGCAAGCAATAGAGAATTAGTCATTCTAACCATAAATGTGAATGGGGTAAACTCCCTCATAAAGAGGAAGCAGGTAGCAGACTGGATTCAAAGTCAGAATCCTACTATATATTGTTTACAGGAAACACACCTGAAGCAGGGTGATACATTCAAACTAAAAGTAAAAGGGTGGAGCAGAATCTACTATGCTTCAGGTGAAGCCAAAAAAAGCAGGGGTAGCCATCCTCATCTCAGATCAAGCAAAAACAAAAATTGATCTAATTAAAAGAGATAAGGAAGGGCATTATATATTGCTAAAGGGTAGCACAGATAATGAAGCAGAATATTAAACATATATGCACCAAGTGGTGCCGCATCTAAATTCTTAAAAGAGAAATTAAGAGAGCTGCAAGAAGAAATAGACAGCAAAACTATAATAGTGGGAGATCTCAACCTTGCACTCACAGAATTAGATAAATCAAACCACAAAATAAATAAGAAAGAAGTCAAAGAGGTAAACTGGATACTAGAAAAGTTTGATATGATAGATCTTTGGTGAAAGCTAAATGAAGACAGAAAGGAGTATACTTTCTTCTCAGCAGTTCATGGAACCTATACAAAAATTGATCATATACTAGGGCATAAAAACCTCAAAATCAAATGCAGTAAGGCAGAAATAGTAAATGCATCCTTTTCAGACCACAATGCAATCAAAATTACAATTAATAAAAGGTCAGGGGAAAATAGACCAAAAAATAATTGGAAACTAAATAATCTTATACTAAAGAAGGATTGGGTAAAACAGCAAATCATAGACATAATTAATAACGTCCCCCAAGAAAATTATCGATTCAAAATGTGTGGGATACAGGCAAAGCAGTAATAAGGGGAAGTTTTAGATCTCTGTAGGCCTCCTTGCATAAAATAGAGAAAGAGAGGGTCAACAAATTGGGCTTATAACTAAAATTGCTAGAAAAAGAACAAATTAAAAAGCCCCAGACAAAAACAAAACTTGAAATTCTAAAAATAAAAGGTGAGATTAATAAAATTGAAAGTAAAAAAAAAAAAACAACAACTATTGAATTAATTAATAAAACTAAGAGTTGGTTCTATGAAAAAAAAAAAACACAACAAAATAGACAAACCCTTAGTAAACCTGATTAAAAAAAGGAAAGAGGAAAAGCAAATTGTTAGTCTTGAAAATGAAAAGGGAGAACTCACCACTAATGAAGAGAAAATTAGAACAATAGTTAGGAGCTACTTTGCTCAACTTTATGCCAATAAATTCGATAACTTAAATGAGATGGAAGAATACCTTCAAAAATATAGCTTGCCCAGATTAACAGAGGAAGAAGTAAGTAGTCTAAATAGTCCCATCTCAGAAAAAGAAATAGAACAAGCTATCAACCAACTTCCTAAGAAAAAATCCCTAGGACCAGATTGATTTACATGGGAATTCTACCAAACATTTAAAGAACAACTAACTCCAATGCTATATAAACTACTTTAAAAAGTAGGGATTGAAGGAGTCCTACCAAATTCCTTTTATGACACAGACATGGTACTGATACCTAAACCAGGTAGATTGAAAACTGAGAAAGAAAACTATAGACCAATCTCCTTAATGAATATTGATGCTAAAATCTTAAATAAGATATTAGCAAAAAGACTTCAGAAAATCATCCCGAGAATAATACACTATGACCAAGTAGGATTTATACCAGGAATGCAGGGCTGGTTTAATATTAGGAAAACTATTAGTATAATTGACCATATTAATAATCAAATTAATAAAAACATATGATCATCTGAATAGATGCAGAAAAAACATTTGATAAAATCCAACATCCATTCCCACTAAAAACGCTTGAGAGTATAGGAATAAATGGATTGTTCCTTAAAATAATCAGGAGCATGTATTTAAGACGGTCAGTAAGCATAATATGTAATGGAGATAAATTGGAACTTTTCCAGTAAGATCAGGAGTGAAACAAGGTTGCCCACTTTCACCATTACTATTCAATATAGTACTAGAAATGCTAGCCTCGGCAATAAGAGCCAAGAAAGAGATTCAAGGAATTAGAGTAGGAAATGAGGAAATCAAACTATCACTCTTTGCAGATGACATGATGGTATACTTAGAGAACCAAAAAAAAAACTCTGCTAAAAAGCTATTAGAAATAATTCAGAACCTTAGCAAAATTGCAGAATACAAAATAAATCCAAATAAATCCTCAGTATTTTTATACATTACGAACACAATCCAACAGCAAGAGATGAAAAGAGAAATTCTATTCAAAATAACTGTTGATAGTATAAAATATTTGGGAATATATCTACCAAAGGAAAGTCAGGAATTATATGAGCAAAATTACAAAACACTTACCACAAAAATAAAGTCAGATTTAAATAATTGGAAAGACATTGACTGTTCTTGGATAGGCTGAGCAAATATAATTAAGATGACAATACTCCCTAAACTAATCTATTTATTTAGTCCTATACCAATCAGATTCCCAAGAAACTATTTTAATGACCTAGGAAAAATAACAACAGAATTCATATGGAACAACAAAAGGTGGAGAATTTCAAGGGAAGTAATGAAAAAAAAAATTAAATGAAGGTGGTCTAGCTGTACCTAATCTAGAACTATATTATAAATCAGCAGTCACCAAAACCATTTGGTATTGGCTAAGAAATAGACTAGTTGATCAGCGGAATTCAGATTCATAGGGCAAGATAGTGAATAAAAATAGCAGTCTAATGTTTGACAAATCCAAAGATCCCAAATTTTGGGATAAGAATTCATTATTTGACAAAAACTGCTGGGAAAAATGGAAATTAGTATGGAAGAAACCAGGCATGGACCCACATTTAACACCACATACTAAGATTAAGATCAAAATGGGTCCACGATTTAGGCATGAAGAACGAGATCATAAATAAATTGGAGGAACATGGGATGGTTTACCTCTTGGACTTGTGGAGGAGGAAGGAGTTTGTTTCCAAGGGAGAACTAGAGACCATTACTGATCACAAAATAGAAAATTTTGATTACACCAAATTAAAAAGTTTTTGCACAAACAAAACTAATGCAAACAAGATTAGAAGGGAAGTAACAAATTGGGGAAACATTTTTACAGTTAAAGGTTCTGATAAAGGCCTCATCTCCAAAATATACAGAGAATTGACTTTAATTTATAAGAAATCAAGCCATTCTCCAATTGAAAAAGGGTCAAAGGATATGAACAGACAATTTTCAGATGATGAAATTAAAACAATTTCTATTCATAGGAAAGAGTTCCAAATCACTATTGATCAGAGAAATGCAAATTAAGACAACTCTGAGATATCATTACACCTGTCAGATTGGCTAAGATGACAGGAACAAATAATGATGAACGTTGGAGGGGATGTGGGAAAACTGGGACACTGATGCTTTGTTGGTGGAGTTGTGAAAGAATCCAACCATTCTGGAGAGCAATCTGGAATTATGCACCAAAAATTGTCAAACTGTGCTTTGACCCAGCAGTGCTACTACAGGGCTTATATCCCAAGGAAATACTAAAGAAGGTAAGGGACCTGTATGTGCCAAAATGTTTGTGGCAGCCCTTTTTGTAGTGGCTAGAAACTGGAAAATGAATGGATGTCCATCAATTGGCGAATGGTTGGGTAAATTATGGTATATGAATGTTATGGTATGTTATTGTTCTGTAAGAAATGACCAAGAAGAGGAATACAGAGAGGCTTGGAGAAACTTACATCAACTGATGCTGAGTGAAACGAGCAGAACTAGGAGATCATTATATACTTCAACAATGATACTGTATGTGGATGTATTCTGATGGAAGTGGATGTCTTCAACATAGAGAAGAGCTAATCCAATTCCAATTGATCAATGATGGACAGAATCAGCTACATCCAGAAAAGGAACACTGGGAAATGAGTGTAAACTGTGAGCATTTTTTTTTGTTTTTCTTCCCAGATTATTTTTACCTTCTGAATACAATTCTTCCATTGCAACAGCAACAACAACAAAATTTGGTTCTGCACATATATATTGTACCTAGGATATACCATAAGTTATTTAATATGTATGGGAATGCCTGCCATCTAGGGGAGGGGGTAGAGGGAAGGAGGGGAAAAATTCAGAACAGAAAGGAGTACAAAGCATAATGTTGTAAAAAAAAATTACCTATGCATATGTACTGTCAAAAAATTATAATTATAAAATTAATAAAAAAATAAAAAAATATGAAATGAAATAAATTTTAAATTATATACACATTCTTGTAAGAATTAAAATATCAATTTCCATAGATTTGTTTCTAAATAGTTTTGAAATTATCCCTCCCCCAAGCTTCTCATATAAGATTAGAACACATTGGAATAGAAAGATAAAAGTTGAATGAGTCTGCCCCAATGGATAAAAAAATAATATTTTTACATAACCAGTTTGTTTTTTCCTCTCCCTATCTCCATTTGATTTTGAACAAAATATACCATCAGCCATTTAGTTAAAAAATGCACATCATGCCTGTGTACATAGACCGGGTTAGTTTATGTACAGTAATGGAGGGAGGAAATGAATCAAAGAAGAAAGAAAACTATATAGCAGAAATCAGAATTTGGATTAACCAAATCTTGGTTTTCTAATTATGAATATATTGTTTTCCTTAGAAGTATAGTTCTGGAGTAAAATTAGAGGTTCTCCTTTTAGTACATGCCTCCTGTCTGCTGCTGGAATACATCAATTGTATCTTTATCCTCCATTTCCAATTATACAGGTTTGTAGTTTCCATTGATTGGATAAGCATCACTGACAAACCCTGTTGTTCACAATACAGTTTCATTAGTTTACTAAGTGGCTTTTGCCTCTAAATCTCAAATTGAATCATAGCTGATTATTGTTTTTCTTCAGCTTTTCATCAGCTATAGTAAATGTGGAGGTCTCTTCAGCTATTGCTTCATAAAAGGTACATGGTCCACTCCAAGGGAATGGGGAAAGAAAGAGTAGTGACAGAAGCCAACACAATCTCTTTATTACATATTACAAGCTTCAAATATTTGAATGCAAATATCCAGAGCTATATCTTCCCTGGGTTCAACATTCCAGGTGCAGAAGATGAGATATATTAAATAGAGGATTGCTCCACTGTATATTCCACTACTTCCCCTTTGGAGAAATGATTGGTGAATTTGAGTTGTTGATTGCTGTAGATAGAAGTATAGGAATATTACCATCAGCAACAAAACAAAAGCCAGTATTTCAGAATTTGCTTAAAGCTGCAGGACTATCATTTCTTAAACAGAATGCTTTATTGTTCTCAAGATGGCATACAATAGAGTAGTTAGAATATTGAACTTCAAAACAAGAATACTTGAGTCAAAAATCCTCCTTCAGACATTGACTAGATGTGTGATCCCAGAAAAAGTCATTTAATCTCTATGGGCTTCAGTTATCTCAAATGTAAAATGAATGGATTTGCTTTGATGACCCCAAAGGTCAATTCTAGCTATTTAATCTTTTAATTCAGTTTATGATTTATAATAGTCTTAATTGTGTACAATTATTTCATATTGAGCAAAGTAAATTCCTCAGTTTCTTTTCCAAACCCTCTTCAACTTCACTTATTATTTTTTCCCTATTATCCCAGGTAATTAATAAAATTCACTGAATATATCAAAACAAATCATGAAAATTACTGCTAAACCACTGGAGAACATCCAAAAAGGTTTATCCCTATATAGTAGTTTACCTAAATATGACATTGAAGCGGGTTGTGGTCCCTTTAAGAAACTGATTTGTGATCCTTTCAATCCTTTGATTGATTTGTGATTCAGATTACTCCCTACCCCTGCTGGCTGATGCATTATCAATTCAGGAAGCTAGGATCTTTGATTCACAATTCCTGCTCAAAAGCACCCCTTTGAATTCCAATAGGAGAGCCTGGCTTGTCCCAGCCTCCACCAGACCTGAACCAACTTGGGCTCTCACAGCCCCCATGGGATCTGAGCCAATTTGGGACTCCACCCATGGTTCCCTTTAGCTAAATCTCTCTTTATAAAAGAGTCCTCTCTTCACAGAAGTTCCAAACATGCCAGCTATGCCATGCTTGGCATCCCAAGGAGCCTTTGTCCATTAGAATATAGTTTCCAGTGCTTCTTCTCTTTACTTTCACCTATTTCCTTAACTAGATTAGACTTTAACCTACTTCCAATCCCCATAATAAACCTCTTTTATCAATCTAGGATTTCTGGTCTGTAAATTCCTTTACAAAGGATTCTTGCACCACCACTAGACCTCATTTAACTCCCTACCCTTGTGCTGAATCCTGAAGGGTTGCAGGGGAGCTCCATTTGACTCCCTGAACCCTGAACCTGCCACTAGACCACCAGAAACCCTACTTTCATTTGGGTACCCCAAATCTATACCTCATCAACATTATCTTACTGTGCCATCATCTAGTCATGTTTTGGGAATCTACCCAGGGAAGTAGGACACCCATGTAAGGTGTACCCAAAGGAAAAGTAAGCAGAAAGAAAAATCAGGTTACACTTGCTTTGATGATTGGTTTAAAAGTTAGTACACAGGACACAAACAAACAAGTTCTTCCTGGATTATTATAATTCATAAAACGCAAAGTAAAATTCAGACTTGAAAACTATAAATTCTAGTACATTTGATCAAAGAGAGCTCTAAGTGGTGGTAATGCAGGTACCTTGGAGAGTAATTAATAAGACAAATTGCTCAAATTATTTTGTAGGAATATACATGTGGCTTTTATAATCAGAGTCCTAATCTTGTTCAATTAGTTGTGCCAAAGGAAAGTGATAATTCTTCAGTTCCCTCATGACTAATCTTAGAATAAAAGTTTCACATGTGGGTATCTCTGGGATTCTCTGCTCTTTAAAAATATTCATATGCGATACTTTTTATTCCTTCATTAGTCATGAAGGAATTGAAGAATCACCCCTTCCCTCTGGCCATTCTCATCTGAATTATACGGGGAAACTACATTATTTGGTCAGACAACTTTCCACAAGAGGCTCATCTTTTTTAGAAGATAAAAACAGGTTGGCCAGCTTGGTATTTCTTCCTTTGCATTGGTAGTTCATCCTCAAAGGGTTCTATTTTTCCAGTTTGAGGGCAGTGTTTATGGCATTAAGAATATCCTGAACAAGTATTTTAAATACCATGCTGAAAATAATATCTAATAACTAATATTTCTCTACAGTTCAACTATATATATATATATATATATATATATATATATATATATATATATATATATATATCAATAGAATCTTCTTTATCTAAAATGCCAAAAAAAGACATTATCATCAAATTTGTTTGTAAGTAGCCATAAGCAATCTAGTCAATAATATGGTCATAGATAACTTCAGAGATTTTTCATAATATGGATGGAGGCAAAATGGTGCAGTGAAGCCAGGAAGCTGATAGAACTCTTCCAGGTTCCTCAAAAATCACATGAAACCAAACTCTGAAACATATTGACATACTGAAATCATTCTCCAACTAATGATAGATAGGAAAAACTTCAAGAAAGATCAGGCTCGGGGGGCGGAGCCAAGATGGCGGAGAAGAAACACACGACTCAGTGAACGTCCTCACTCCCTCACAACCAATTAGATAAATTAAGTCTCAAAATTAGCTCAGGACTGATAGATACCACAAGGACTGGAAGCACGACTTACCAGCTGAAGAGAATCTGGAGTTTCAACAGGAAAGGTCAGTTCTCAGGGGAGGAATAAGAAAGACCAGCACAGACGGTGGGGTAGGGGCACACTGCGCCCATTGCGCTGGGAAGGGCTCTGGGATCAGAGAAGCCACTGAGTTAAAGGAATCTGGCACAGGCTGTTAGCTCTTCTCTGCTAATTATTTAGCAGTTCAGAAGAGAAAGCCAAAATATTTTAAAACTCAGATTAGATTTTCCCCGGACCCTGGGGGTGACTCAGTAGACTCCGCACCAGGGGGTGTGGCCTCAGCTAGCTCCTGAGAATAGTTAAGAGACTGACAAGTGGGTGGATACGGCCCAAGGCAACACACACTGCCTAGCTTAGCTGGAGGGAGTGGAACTCAGCTCCAGGAAGTCCCAGAGAAGCGGAACCTTTGAACTAGGGACTGCGGTTTCTGGCAGACACTTCCAGTTTGAGCGCAGGGGCTTCTCACGTCACCTGCTGCAGACATCCACTCCCCACCTGGACACATAGGCTGAGCTTCGTGCTGTCTTCACTATTCTACGCCCTCAAAGCACAGCAGTGCTAATCACCTCTGAGGCACTCCCAGGGAGGGGGTGGGGAACTCGCTCCCAGAGCTCTCTCTTAGCTCAGGCTCAGGAGCCGCTGCATCCATCCGGTCTGGGAGGAAGCTGGTAAAGAAGTAAATAATTTCCTACCCCAGAGACAGACCCCAAAAGATTTTTTTAAGTATGAGCAAAAAAGCTAGAAAAACAATAGATTCCTTCTATACAGAGAAAGAGCGGGTATCCAACCCCGAGGAAGTTGACAGCAGAGAATCAATAGACAACAACCTAAAGGGGAACGATTCCTGCCCCCCATCACATAACTCTCTCCTAGAAGAAGCTCTTAAAAAATTGAGGGAGATCGAAGAAAAATGGGGAAAAGAAAGGGAAGTTATGATAGAGAATAACAACGTCCTGAAATTGGAGTTGGAAAAAATAAAGAATTCACAGGACATGCAGGGAAACAAAATTAGTGAATTAGAAAAGGTTAAAAAAACACAGGAAAGTAGGATTTCTGAATTGGAAAAGATAAAAAAGTCTCAAGAAAATAGAATTTCTGAATTGGAAAAAGAAAATAATTCTCAAAAAAAAAAAATTAGGGAAATGGAAAAAAACTCAATAGAGCAAAATAATTCATTTAAAAACAAAATTGGGCATTTACAAAAAGAACTAAAAACTGTGAAAGAAGAAAATAACTCCTTAAAAGTCAGGATGGAACAAATAGAAATGAATGATTCACAGAGAACCCAAGAATCAGTCAAACAAAACAAAAAAAATGAGAAGCTGGAGAACAACGTCAAATACTTACTGGGAAAATCTATAGACCTGGAAAATAGATCTAGGAGAGATAATCTGCGGATTATTGGACTTCCAGAAAACTATGACCAAAAAAAGAGCCTAGATTCTATTTTACAGGAAATTATCAAAGAGAACTGCCCAGAGATAATAGAAACAGAAGGGAAAGTAGATGTGGAAAGAATTCATCGAACTCCTTCTGAAATAGACCCTAAAAAAAGAACACCACGGAATATTGTGGCTAAGCTGCAGAATTACCACACAAAGGAGAAAATCCTGCAAGCAGCTAGAAAAAAACAATTTAAATACCAAGGTGCCACAATAAGGGTCACCCAAGATCTGGCTGCCTCCACATTAAAAGATAGAAGGGCCTGGAACCTGATATTCCGAAAGGCAAAAGATCAAGGACTGCAACCAAGAATGAACTACCCAGCTAAGTTTAGCATCTTTTTCCATGGAAGAAGATGGTCATTCAATGAAACAGAGGAATTCTATATGTTTCTAAGAAAAAAACCAGACTTAAACAAAAAATTTGATCTACATCCACAAGACTGAAGAGAAACAGAAAAAGGTACACAGAACCCTTGAGAACTGTAACTCTGTTGTGGGTATATAAAAAATACTCAAGGATAATTTGATTTTACTGATATAAAAGAAAAAAAGGGGGGTGTGGTAAAGGGAAGGAGGTCGGTTCAGAAAAAGGGGAAGGAGTGATAAAAAGAGGGAAACTACATCCCAGGAAGAGACATAGAAAATACACCATATCTGAGGGAACTTAGTGAGGGGGAGAATCATTGTGTGAATCTTACTCTCATCAGAAGAGGCTCAAAGAGTAAATAATTAACATATTTGTTTTTCAGAGAATTTTCTCTCACCTCATTAAAAGGGGGGAGAGGAAAAGGGGAAAGGAAAAGGAGAATAAGTGAAGGGACTTGGAGGGAGGGGGGAGGGATCCTAAAAAAAAAAAAAAAGAGGGAGGGTTGCGCATCACAAGGGGGGTCTGTAAATTAAATATCGGGGAGGGGGATCAGGGGGGTCAAGGGAAAAAAGTATAATCTGGGGATAATACGATGGCAGGAAACACAGAATTAGTAATTTTAACTGTAAATGTAAATGGGATGAACGATCCCATCAAACGGAGACGGATAGCAGATTGGATCAAAAAGCAGAACCCTACAATATGTTGTCTACAGGAAACACACTTAAAGCAGGGAGATACATACAGAGTAAAGGTAAAAGGTTGGAACAGAGCCTATTATGCTTCAGGTAAAGCCAAAAAAGCAGGGGTAGCTATCCTTATCTCAGATCAAGCAAAAGCAGAAGTAGATCTCGTTAAAAAAGATAAGGAAGGAAACTATATCCTGCTGAAAGGTAGCATAAATAATGAAGCCATATCAATACTAAACATATATGCACCAAGTGGTATAGCATCTAACTTTCTAAAGGAAAAGTTAAGAGAACTGCAAGAAGAAATAGACAGTAAAACTATAATAGTGGGAGATCTCAACCTTGCACTCTCAGATTTAGACAAATCAAACCACAAAACAAACAAGAAAGAAATTAAAAAAGTAAATAGAACATTAGAAAAACTAGGTATGATAGACCTTTGGAGAAAACTGAATGGCAATAGGAAGGAATGTACTTTCTTCTCAGCAGTTCATGGATCCTATACAAAAATTGACCATATATTAGGACATAAAGATCTCAAAATTAAATGTAGGAAGGCAGAAATAATAAATGCCTTCTTCTCAGATCACAATGCAATAAAAGCTACATTCAGTTAAAAGTTAGGGGTAAATAGACCAAAAAGTAATTGGAAACTGAATAATCTCATCTTAAAGAATGACTGGGTGAAAGAGCAAATTATAGAAACAATTAACAATTTCACCCAAGATAATGATAATGATGAGACATCATATCAAAATCTTTGGGATGCAGCTAAAGCAGTAATTAGGGGAAATTTTATATCTTTAGAGGCTTATTTGAAGAAAATTGAAAAAGAGAAGATTAACGAATTGGGCTTACAACTTAAAAGCCTAGAAAAAGACCAAATTATAAACCCCCAACCAAAAATTAAACTCGAAATACAAAAATTAAAAGGAGAAATCAATAAAATTGAAAGTAAAAAAACTATTGAATTAATAAATAAAACCAAGAGTTGGTTTTATGAAAAAGCCAATAAAATAGATAAACCTTTGGTAAATCTGATCAAAAAAAAGAAAGAGGAAAATCAAATTGATAGTCTTACAAATGAAAAGGGGGATCTTTCCACCAATGAAGAGGAAATTAGAGAAATAATAAGGAGTTACTTTGCCCAACTTTATGCCAATAAATTTGATAACTTAAGTGAAATGGATGACTTTCTCCAAAAATATAGGCTCCCTAGATTAACAGAGGAGGAGATAAATTGCTTAAATAGTCCCATTTCAGAAAAAGAAATAGAACAAGCTATTAATCAACTCCCCAGGAAAAAATCCCCAGGGCCAGATGGATTCACATGTGAATTCTACCAAACATTTAAAGAACAATTAGCCCCAATGTTATATAAATTATTTGAAAAAATAGGGGATGAAGGAGTCCTACAAAACTCCTTTTATGACACAGACATGGTACTGATACCTAAACCTGGTAGATCGAAACTGAGAAAGAAAATTATAGACCAATCTCCTTAATGAATATTGATGCTAAAATCTTAAATAAGATATTAGCAAAAAGACTTCAGAAAATCATCTCCAAGATAATACACTATGATCAAGTAGGATTTATTCCAGGAATGCAGGGCTGGTTTAATATTAGGAAAACTATTAATATAATTGACCATATTAATAATTAAATTAATAAGAACCATATGATCATCTCAATAGATGCAGAAAAAGCATTTGACAAAATCCAACATCCATTCCTACTAAAAACTCTTGAGAGTATAGGAATAAATGGATTATTCCTTAGAATAATCAGGAGTATATATTTAAGACCGTCAGTAAGCATAATATGCAATAGAAATAAATTGCAACCTTTCCCAGTAAGATCAGGAGTGAAACAAGGTTGCCCACTATCACCATTACTATTCAATATAGTACTAGAAACGCTAGCCTCGGCAATAAGAGCCGAGAAAGAGATTCAAGGAATTAGAGTAGGAAATGAGGAAATTAAACTATCACTTTTTGCAGATGACATGATGGTATACTTAGAGAACCCCAAAGACTCTGCTAAAAAGCTACTAGAAATAATTCAAAATTTCAGCAAAGTGGCAGGATACAAAATAAATCCACATAAATCCTCGGCATTTTTATATATCACTAACAAAATGCAACAGCAAGAGATACAAAGAGAAATTCCATTCCAAACAAATGTTGAGAGTATAAAATATTTGGGAATCCATCTACCAAAGAAAAGTCAGGAATTATATGAGAAAAATTACAAAACACTTGCCACAAAAATAAAATCAGATTTAAATAATTGGAAAGACATTCAGTGCTCTTGGATAGGCCGAGCGAATATAATAAAGATGACAATACTCCCCAAACTAATCTATTTATTTAGTGCTATACCAATCAGACTCCCAAGAAACTATTTTAATGACCTAGAAAAAATAACAACAAAATTCATATGGAAGAATAAAAGGTCAAGAATTGCAAGGGAACTAATGAAAAAAAACTCAGAGGAAGGTGGTCTAAGTGTACCTGATCTAAAGCTATACTATATAGCAGCAGTCACCAAAACCATTTGGTATTGGCTACGAAATAGACCGGTAGATCAGTGGAACAGATTAGATACAAAGGACAAAAAAGGGTACATCTATAGCAATCTAATCTTTGACAAACCCAAAGATTCCAACATTAGGGATAAAAATTCATTATTCGGAAAAAACTGTTGGGAAAACTGGAAATTAGTATGGCAGAAATTAGATATGGATCCACACTTAACACCATATACCAAGATAAGATCAAAATGGGCCCATGATTTAGGCATAAAGAGGGAGATAATAAATAGATTAGAGGAACAGAGGATAATCTACCTCTCAGACTTGTGGAGGAGGAAGGAATTTATGACCAGAGGAGAACTAGAGATCATTATTGATCACAAAATAGAAGATTTTGATTACATCAAACTAAAAAGTTTCTGTACAAATAATACTAATGCAAACAAGATTAGAAGGGAAGTAACAAATTGGGAAAATATTTTTAAAAACAAAGGTTCTGACAAAGGTCTCATTTCCAAAATATATAGGGAACTGACCATAATTTATAAGAAACCGAACCATTCTCCAATTGATAAATGGTCAAAGGATATGAACAGACAATTCTCAGAGAAAGAAATTGAAACTATATCCACTCACATGAAAGAGTGTTCCAAATCACTACTGATCAGAGAAATGCAAATTAAGACCATTCTGAGATACCACTACACACCTGTCAGATTGGCTAAGATGACAGGAACAAATAATGACAAATGTTGGAGGGGATGTGGGGAAATTGGGACACTAATACATTGCTGGTGGAGTTGTGAAAGAATCCAGCCATTCTGGAGAGCAATCTGGAATTATGCCCAAAAAGTTATCAAACTGTGCATACCCTTTGACCCAGCAGCGCTACTACTGGGATTATATCCCAAAGAAATACTAAAGAGCGGAAAGAGACATATATGTGCCAAAATGTTTGTGGCAGCTCTTTTTGTTGTAGCTAGAAACTGGAAGATGAATGGATGTCCATCAGTTGGAGAATGGTTGGGTAAATTGTGGTATATGAAGGTTATGGAATATTATTGCTCGGTAAGAAATGACCAGCAGGAGGAATATAGAGAGGCCTGGAGAGAATTAAATCAACTGATGCTGAGTGAAATGAGCAGAACCAGAAGATCACTGTACACTTCAACAACAATACTGTATGGGGATGTATTCTGATGGAAGTGGAAATCTTCAACATAAAGAAGATCCAACTCACTTCCAGTTGATCAATGATGGACAGAGGTAGCTGCACCCAGAGAAGAAACACTGGGAGGGGAATGAAAATTGTTAGCACTAATATCTGTCTGCCCAGGTTGCATGTACCTTCGGATTCTAATGTTTATTGTGCAACAAGAAAATGATATTCGCACACATGTATTGTACCTAGACTATATTGTAACACATGTAAAATGTATGGTATTGCCTGTCGTCGGGGGGAGGGAATAAAGGGAGGGGGGGTAATTTGGAAAAATGAATACAAGGGATAATATTATAAAATATATATATATATATATATATATATATATATATATATATAATAAAAAAAAAAAAAGAAAGATCAGGCTCTTGTGATGAAAAGGGTGTTCAGTATATTTCAGACAATATCTGGGAAAGCTAGTAAGAGAGTGAGAGGATCTTAATTACATCATATACTGAGACCCTCAGTAGAGGAGAAGATCAGTGGAGCAGGTTCCAATCCCAGTGCAGAAGGGAAATTCTGGGAAACCAGCCTAATTCCTGGAAAGAACAGATAAACCTAACCCCTGTGAATACAAGGGACCTCTCAGCCAATGCTGAGAACTGCACAGAAAGTTTGAGTCAGAGCTCCCTTTACCCCACGAGCAGACCTCAACCATAAAAGTAAAAAAAAAAAAAAAAAAAAAAAGAAGAAATACCAAAAAGCAAAGAAAGAAAATGAGCAAGAAATAGAAAAAAGAACCTTGACCATAGAGAACTACTATGGTGAAAGGAAAAACCAAAACATCAATTCAAGCAAAAACAAAAACAAACAAAAAAACAAACAAAAAAACAAAAACAAACAAAAAAGAGTATTGTTATTATTTAGACAGATGGAAAGTGTTTGCTGAACTGTTATGAACAGTTAACAAGTTATGATAAGACTTGCCTGGGTGCTGTTAATCTGGTGCATTTGACCCTTTATCAACTAGTGAAACAAAGCCTAAAAGGGGAAGCTCAAAAGAACAGCTGTTGCTTTCCCACCAATCACAAACAGGAATTTTGCTTAGTTGCAGGTAGCCCTCCCCTGAAAAAAGGAGGAATTAGATTGGCCTTCACCACTCTCAGCTCTGAGTTATTCTCACCTGTATCCAGATTTAGACATCTTAGACAAACCCTCTCTCCACCATGATTACAATGTGGGTGCAGCCCCATTCCTCAAAAAAGGAAGGAATTGGTGCCTCAGCAAAAAAGGCAACAAGGAAAAGAGGAATTTATGGTGCAGCATAAAATAAAGACAGATAGGGTAGGGGTAGGGGGAGGGAAGGAAGTATGGATAATATCATAAATGACAGGATGCCCCTTAATGAAAGCAAATGGGTGAAGGTGTTATAGCAAACCATAAGAAAGACCAGAGAAGAGGGATGTTAGTGCCTGGGGGGATGTCTTTCCCATCATAGAGAAAGATAATCCTTTTAATCCTGGGCAGAGAAGAAGGCATAAACCCCTTCCTTTTAAAACAATAAGCAGTTTGAAAGACTGTCTCCAGAAATATGGGCCTGTCACAAATGCAGAGGTCAAGATAACAGGAATAGGCAGCACATAGGAAACCAAGAGATCATTGCACCTCCCTCAAATGAAAAAAAAAAGGGAAGACATGACATATTAGACCATTTATAGTTCAAGGGATACATGTGATTTTATGGGGTCTAGATATATTGCAGGATTTGGGTGGTGTTCTCACAACAGAGTTTTAGAAGGGGTCATTGCACACATCAGGCCTATCACCTCCCCCAAATACCATGAAAATCCAATAGCTTGTATGGGTGGAAAATGATCCTTAAATGAAGTAGAACAACTAAAATTTGGTCATATAGAAGAGATCCAGAGTCCATGGAATTATCCAGTCTTTGTTATTAAAAAGAAATCAGAAAAATGGAGAATGTTAACTGATCTGAGACAAGTTAACAATGTATTGGAAGATAGGGGCCTTTTAAAATCGAGCCTGCTTTCCTCCAGTGTGATTCCTAGAAACTGGCCTTTATGGATCATAGATATTAAAGACTGTTTTTGCTCCATATCTTTGCACCCTGAGGATTGAGAGTATTTTGCTTTTTCCATTTCCACTATAAACTTTCAGGGGCCAGTACAGAGATAGCAGTGGATAGTGCTGCCCCCAGGAATGAAAAACAGTCCCACAATTTGCAAATGTTGATAAGCTAGAGGAAATGAGAAAAAAAATACCTTGATGCTTATGTGTTGCATTATATGGATGATAATCTTTGCAGCAATCCTGACTCTAATATTTTAGAACTATGTTGACCGTCATAAGAGAGGCCTTACATGCCTTGAAACTTAAGATAACCTTGGATAAAGTTCAAAAGGCTGCCCATATCAATATCTGGTATTTTAAGTGAATTAAGACACTATCATGCAAAGGGTACAAGAGATAAATTTAAATGACATAGATACACTAAAAGCCTTTCATAGGGGACATGCAATGATTGAGGGCATAAATTGCTATTCCTAACACTCTCATGAAGCCCTTATATGAAATATTGAAAGGCAATCCTTGCCTGAACTCATCTAGACAATGATCCTGAGAAGCCATAGCTAAGCATTCAGGAGATTATAAGGAGGTTACATGAAGCTCAAATTGGAAGGCTGAATATTCATAAAACCATTGAAGATTGCCTCAGAACAACCTCTGGGAGTGATACATCTAGGAGATAGTATTATTGATTGGATATTTATTCAAAAATAGAATCCTACTTGGATAGTGTTAATGAGATTATTAGGAAAGTGCTGGTTCCCATTTTACAAAGCAATAGTAAAAAGGGTGTAGTATGGATCAACATGGATAAGAGCTTGTTGGAAGTCTTATTGTTACAAAATGAGTTGTAGACCAAACTACTGGAAGTAGGTGAAATTAAAGCAGGAAGAGTCTTAATCTATGTGAAGTTCTTTGAAAATTGGCCTTGGATTGTTTCAAAGCTTACTAAAATTGTCCCTGTAGCGGGGGGGGAGGGGGGGGCAATGTTTTCACAGATGCTAGGAAAGATTGCAGCTATTTTATGCTTTGTCATTCACATTAAGAATGTATATTCCACTCCTTATGCTTGCACTCAAAAGAACGGGTTGTATACTATCATCCAGGCTCTTATGCTAGAACCTCCTATAAATATTTTATCTGATAGTCAATATGCTATGGGAATAGTACAAAGAATAGGAACAGTAAACATAAAAGAAGGATCCTCAGAAATCACTGACCTTTTTAAACTCGCTCAAAGCACAATTCGGCAAAGTATTAATCCCTTTTTTATTACACATGTGAGATCTCATGCTGATTGATAAGGACTCATATTCAAAGGTAAGAGGGAAGTTCATGTGCCCCTGGAAGCATATACAGTTATCACCCCTTTAGAAAATGCAGAAAAAGCCCATGCTGAGTATCAAATCTCCATGAAATCTCTTAGAAAGTTATATTATAAAGAAGGAAGAAGCAAGACATATAGTGAAAAGATACACTGCCTGTATCCCCTATCAATCATGACTCCTTCTGAAAGGTGTTAAACCTAATAATATTTGGCAAATGGACATTACAAATTACAGAAAGTCCAAACTACATGTTATGGTGGAGTCTTATTCAGGATTCATTATGGCTACTTTACAAAGAGGAGAGGCCGCCTCTCATGTTATCCATCATCTATATCATTGTTTTTCAATTGTTGGTTTGCCAATGAACATAAAAACTGACAATAGATTGTCATATGTGTCCAAGACTATTCAACAGTTTCTTCTTACTCATGGCATACATCATATATTCTGCATACCATATAATGGTTAAACCATTGTGGAACATGCAAATCAGATTATAAAGAGATTCCTTCAAAAACAAAAAGGGGGAGTTAGGGAGCTCAAAGTAACACAAGGGGATATAGACAAGGTCATATATACTATAAATTATTTAAAATTTGACTCCCAAGAACTGAGTCTGGTTATGAAGTTTCATACTCCATAAAGCACAACAGGGCTTAATCAAGGCACTATACATAACACCCCCCCCCAAAGACAAAAATGCCATGTAGAAAGGCCCAAATGGAGGGAAAGGCCCCTATAGGGTGTTAATCTGGGGACCAGGATATCCTTATATACCAATAGGCAAAGCTACATAGTGGGTTCCTTCAAAGCATCTTAAAGTTATCACTAAGACAGAGAATACACCAGAGAAGGCGACATCCATCAAAGAGATAGAGGAGGTGGAGAAAGATGAACATGGCCATTCAACAAATGGTGATTGCTCTCACAATGCTAATAATGGCATCATCAGGAGCCAAAGGGGAAAATCACCAATGGGGCATCATGATGGATCCTTCATGGCTAAGAATTATTGTATGGGTAGAACAGGGACTACCATAGATCATAGCATAAAGACCAAATCATGTTTAGGGGAAAGAAGCATTTATGTGGGACAATAATGTGAACACTACAAAATATGACAATTATTTTACAGTAACTTGCATGAATTGTACTGTTGGTAATTGTCTAGAAACACAAGTGGTGAATCAAACTGTGTTCGTTGTTACTAGGGCTCATGTGGCAATGATGCTAGTCAAAAGTGAAGGCTGGTACCACAGCAAAACTGATCACATATTTGACACTATTATAAGAAAGAAAAAGTACCAGGTAGTCCATATAACTAAGCAATGTATCAGTTGTATCATCTTAGATATCACACTGTTGAGAACCCTGATTGCATTTGTTTCATTAGCAATATCCTATTTCAGAGGTAAAGAATAGCATAGTGCAGGTATAGTATGTGGGGGAACCAGCAAGAAATGTGTCATCAGGATTTTCCAAACAAAACAGACTAAACGGTTAGTTGTATATGATGATAAAGAACCTAAGAGAAGCTACTTTAGAAATAGGAACAGAAACTGAACTATTTAAATTGCAGAGGACCTAGAGGTAAAATTACAGATCTCTGTGTTACAAATCTCCAGTATAACACATCTGGGTCTGATTATTCTTGTGGATGAAACAGAAAACATTTAAATGGTATCTTCCTCAAAACCATCATAGCAAATAATATAGAAAGTCTGTACAAATTGGCTTCAGGCATTTAAAAGTTTTCTTAGATTTAACTTGGATAAGACAGTAGAAAAAAATATGTTGGTTTGATAACTCCTCCAACTGGTGGTGGAGTATTGAACAACAGATTGGCATAATTGTTATTTTACTTATCCTATTGTATGGATCCACATGCTTTGAATGTCTCTTAAAAGCTTTATTCAACACTTTGCAAGAGGTCTTTGAGATGAAGTTATTGCACCTAAATACAAAAAGGGAGAATTGTGAGGTGAATTACTATGAGTAAAAGACATTTCTTTGTTCTCTGAGCATGACATGAAGTTGTCACATGTGCAGGGAGGCAGTAAAGTGGCTAAGAGTCACAGCAAGTTGCTGACTGTGCAGTGATGTTTTCAGGAAATGCTCTGTCAGCAGCTGTCCTGCTGGGGAAGCTCTCCTCTGATTGGTATTCCCTCACTGTCCATGAAGTGTCCATGAAATGCTCATGTAGGCTCTTTCACAGTGATTGGAGAATGCTCATTAATCATGCTGGCTAAAATGTATAAAACAAAGGCTGTATTGCTGAAGTCTTTTCTTACCATCATTGCCTTCCATCCCATCAAACCATTCCTGAGACAGGGAGTCTGAGCTGGTCTAATACTCTTCAACTAAAGTAGCTGTGACAGAAACATTTTAAAAATTATGAAGGCTATGACTAAAAAAAAGATCCTGGATAGCATTCTTCAAGAGATCATCAAGGAAAACTACCCTGACATTCTAGAAACAGAGGGGGAAATAGTGATTGAAAAAATTCACTAATCACTTTTAGAAAGAGATCCCACAAGGAAAACTCCAAAGAATACATACATACATATATTTATATTAATGTAAAACATGTACAGTTCTTCTATACATATTTCTACAATTATCATTTGCACAATAAAAATCATATTAAAAAGGAAAAAAATGAGAAAGAAAACAAAAAGCAAGCAAATAACAACAAAAAAGGTGAAAATATTATGTTGTTATCCATATTCAGTTTCCATAGTTCTCTTTCTAGATGCAGATAGCTCTATCTATCACAAATCTATTGGAATTGGCCTGAATTATTTCATTGTTGAAAAGAGCCACATGCAACAGAATTGAACACTGAATTATCTTCTTGTTATTGTGGGCAATGTTCTCTTGGTTTTACTCACTTCACTTAGTATCAGTTCATGAGAGTATCCCCAGGCATTTCTGAAATCATCCTGCTGATTGTTTTTTATAAAACAATAATATTCCATAACATTCATATACCATAATTTTTTCAGCCATCTCCAACTTATGAGCATCCACTCAGTTCCTAGCTTCTTGTCACTGCAAAAAAAAAGGTTGCTATAAACATTTTTGCACATGTGGGTCATTTCCCCTTTTTTATGATCTCTTTGGGATACAGGCCCAGGAAACACTGCTGGATGTAAGGATATGCGCAGTTTGGTAATGCTTTGGGCATAGTTCTCAAGGAACATTGTTGCAAAATTCTGAAATTAAAATTTTAGGGAAAAGATACTGCAAGATGCCAGAAAAAAGCAATTAAAATATTAAGCAGCAATAGTCAGAATTATCCAGAAAATGCTAGCTTCTAAAAAAAAGACTTTAGGAACTGGAATACTATATTCTGGAAGGCAAAGGACCTGGAGTTACAATCAAGAATTAACTACCCAGTGAGACTGAGCATTACCTTTCAGGGGGAGGTGATACGTCTTCAATGTAGTAAGATACTTTCAAACATTTCTATTGAAAAAAACAGAACTAAACAGAAAAATTTAATCTTCAAAGAAAAGCCTCAAGAAAAGCATAGAAAATTAAACAGGGAAAAATATATATTGTTTAAAGGTAACACTTTATATCCCTAGAAGGGAAAATGATATCTGTAACTCTTGAGAACTGTATTTGTTACTGGAGCATAGAGGGATATCACATGGATGGAGACTGTAGTTGTGAATGGACTCTGAAGTGATAAAATCAAAGAAAAAGAAAGGAGTGAAGAAAGAGCTGTGCTAGGAGAAGAGGAAAGGAGAGGAATGATGGGACAAATTAGATCACATGAAGAGGCACAAAAGACTTATTATTGAGGGGAAGAAGGGAAGGCAATGAGCATTGTCTGAAGCTTGATCTCATCTTTTTGGATCAAAAAAAGAATAACTTAATAATTCATTTGGGTATCAACATTTATATTACCATGTAAATAACTCGGAGGAGAAAGAGGAAAGAAAAAAGAAGGGCTGGATAGAAGGAAAGGCAGAAAAACTGAGAGAAAAAGATCAGAAAAGAGGGGAGGGGTGATAAAAATTTAGTGTTTTGGGTAAGTTAAAAAACCAAAACACTACTTAGAGAAGGAGGGAGTAGTAGATAACATAAGTTAAAAAAATAAAACACTTAGGACAAGGCAAAAAGAGAAAACAAAGGAGAAAATGAGATGGAGAGAAATACAGAGCTGGTAATCATAATTGTGAATATGAATGGGATGAACTCTCCCATAAAAAAAAAGCAAATAGCATTGGGGATTAAAAAAAAAAACAAAACAAAAACAAAACCAGAATTCTAAAATATGTTGTTTACAAGAAATGCATTTGATACAGAGACACACAGAGAAAAGGTAAAAGGCTGAGCAGAATTTATTTTGCTTCCACTGAAGTTAAAAAAAGAGCAGGGCTGGCAATCCTGTTCTCAGATAATAAGTAAAAAATAGATGTAATTAAAAGAGATAAGGAAGGAAAGTACATTTTGCTAAAAGTTACCATAAATAATAAAGCAATAAAAATGCTAAATATATAAGCACAAAGTGATAGAGCAACAAAATTTCTAGAGAAGATATCAAACAAGTTACAGGAAAAAATACACAACAAAACTATCCTGGTGGGAGACCTCAACATTCTTTTCTCAGAATCAGACAGATTACACATCATAAACTAAACAAGAAAGAAACTAGAGAGGTTAATAGAATCCTAAGAAACCTAGATATGATAGACCTCTCGAGAAAATTGAATAGGCACACAAAGAAATACACCTTTTACTCAGTAATTCATGGCATCTACAAAAAATTGACCATGTATTATGGCATAAAAACCTTACAATCAAATGCATAAAGGGAGAAATAGTACAGGCATCCTTTTCATACCACAATGCAATAAAATTTTATTCAATAAAGGAGCAGAGAAAGACAGACTAAAAACTGATTGGAAATTACATAATTTAATTCTTAAAAATGAGTGTAACAAATAACAAATCAATCACAGCAACAATCCATAATTTGATGCAAGAGAATGACAATAATGGAATAATATACCAAAGCATATATATATATATATATATATATATATATATATATATATAAAACCAAAGCCAAAACAGTTCTTAGGGGAAATTTTAGATCTCTAAATAGTTACAAGATAGTTACTAATTGGACTTCTGGCCAAGAAGGCAGTGTGGAGGCAGACAGCTGCTTGAGCTCCGTGTTTTCTCTCAGGACTTACTTCATGACAAGCCTCAGAGTTAATGCTTGACCAGAAAAGAAACCCACAAATAATCACCAAGAGACGACATCCTTGAAATTCTCCAGAGAAGGTCTGTGTTTGCTCGGGAGAGGGTGGAGCAGACTGGGCACAGACTGAGGGCAGGCAAGCCAGAGTGAGACAGGCATCTAACACAGCTCAGACCAGAGGGGGGAGGGGTACGATCTCTGCCATTTCTGCAAAAAAATTTTTACCCCAGTGTATATATTCTGTTGTGACAGCAAGCCAGGAGCAGCGGAGAGGGTGTAAACACCGGAGGTAAAGATTAAAACCCTGGAAAGCTAGCATCTCTCAGAACTGGTCACCCCCAACCCCCACCTGGAGTGACTCCAAGTTTTCAGAGCCTCAGAGAGCAGACGCAGCTCAGCCATCTCTATCCTGTTAGTAGCTTTCTGCTGCCCTACCCCCAGTCTGTAGAGGAAGACCATTAACACCATCCAGCCCCCATAACCCCCAAAACAGAACAATTGTTTCTCTTGTCAATTTGTTTTCTTTAATTCCTCTCTTGACAAAATGAACAAAAAAATTCAAAAGGGCTCTAACCATTGATAACTCCTGTATGGAGAGAGAGCAGACTTCAATGCTGAGGAGACTAAAAACAGACTGTCCCCAGAGGAATCCCCTAAGAGGGATATGATCTGCTCCTCAATACAAAAAAAATCTCATAGAGGAAATCAAAAAGGCTCTCACAAGAGAGCTAGAAGAGAAATGGGTAAAGGAAAGGGAAGCTTGGAAAGAGAGCCTGGAGAAGCTATCCAGAGTGGATAAAGAGATCAAATCATTGAGAAATAAAATTAGTGAATTAGAAAAGGCAAACAACTACAAGGAAAACAGGATTAGTGAATTGAAAAAGGTAAACAACTCTAAGGAAAACAGAATTAGTGAGCTGGGCAAAAAAAATCAGCTCTCTAAAAAATAAAATGGAAAAACATTCCATAGAAGAAAAAAACTCACTTAAAAACACAATTGGACAATTACAAAAAGATATAAAAAAAAGTGAGTGAAGAAAATACATCATTGAAAATTAGACTCGAAGAAGTAGGAATGAATGACTCAAGGAGAAACCAAGAGGTAGTCAAGCAAAACCAGAGAAATGAAACAATTGAAAAGAATGTCAAGTACCTTATTAGAAAGACAAGAGACCTGCAAAACAGATCCAGGAGAGACAATTTGAGAATAATCGGACTCCCTGAAAAATGTGAGAAAAAAAGAGCTTGGACACGATTGTTGAGGAAATTATCAAAGAGAACTGCCCAGACGTTTTGGAAACAGAGGGTAAAATAGACATTGAAAAAATTCATCGATCACCTACTGAAAGGGACCCTAAAATCAAAACGCCAAGAAATATAGTGGCCAAGTTCCAGGACCATCAGACAAAGGATAAAATACTGGAAGCTACTAGAAAAAAGCAATTCAGATATGGAGGAGCCACAATAAGGATAACCCAGGATCTAGCAGCCTCCACATTAAAAGAACGAAGGGCCTGGAACATGATATTCCATAAGGCTAAGGAACTTGGTATGCAGCCAAGAATAACTTACCCAGCAAGAATGAGCATCATTTTCCAGGGGAGAAGATGGACATTTAACAAAATAAATGAATTCCATCTATTCTTGATGAAAAAACCAGACCTACATAAAATGTTTGATCTTCAAATACAGAACTCACGAGATTTCTAAAAAGGTAAAAAGAAATCTTGAGAACTATATTTCTGCCACAAAGATATGTAAAGAACACATGTATAATGTCCTAGAAACTAGAGGTGGAAAAGATATTATATCATAAAAAAGTGTAAAGTGGTGGTACTACATCTCATGAAAAGGCAAAGGTAACCTATTATATCTGAGAGAAAGAAAGGAGGGGGATGAACATAGTGTGTATCAATAGACATATTCGATTTATGGTGAAACTTCATTGAAAAGTGAGAGGGAAGGAGTAAGCTAAAGGGAAGGCAATACAGAAATTGTGAGAAAAAGGGGTAAAATAGAAAGAGGAACTTAAAGATGGGGGAGGGATACTAAAAAGAGAGGGCTGTGAAAAGCAAGTGGTGTTCACAAGTTTAATACTGGGTAGGGGGGTAAGAGGGAAGGAAAGGAGAAAAGCATAAGCAGGGGTTAACAGGATGGCAAGCAATAGAGAATTAGTCATTCTAACCATAAATGTGAATGGGGTAAACTCCCTCATAAAAAGGAAGCAGGTAGCAGACTGGATTCAAAGTCAGAATCCTACTATATGTTGTTTACAGGAAACACACCTGAAACAGGGTGATACATTCAAACTAAAAGTAAAAGGGTGGAGCAGAATCTACTATGCTTCAGGTGAAGCCAAAAAAAGCAGGGGTAGCCATCCTCATCTCAGATCAAGCAAAAACAAAAATTGATCTAATTAAAAGAGATAAGGAAGGGCATTATATATTGCTAAAGGGTAGCACAGATAATGAAGCAGAATATTAAACATATATGCACCAAGTGGTGCCGCATCTAAATTCTTAAAAGAGAAATTAAGAGAGCTGCAAGAAGAAATAGACAGCAAAACTATAATAGTGGGAGATCTCAACCTTGCACTCACAGAATTAGATAAATCAAATCACAAAATAAATAAGAAAGAAGTCAAAGAGGTAAATTGGATACTAGAAAAGTTTGATATGATAGATCTTTGGTGAAAGCTAAATGAAGACAGAAAGGAGTATACTTTCTTCTCAGCAGTTCATGGAACCTATACAAAAATTGATCATATACTAGGGCATAAAAACCTCAAAATCAAATGCAATAAGGCAGAAATAGTAAATGCATCCTTTTCAGACCATAATGCAATCAAAATAACATTAAATAAAAAGCCAGGGGAAAATAGACCAAAAAATAATTGGAAACTAAATAATCTTATACTAAAGAATGATTGGGTAAAACAGCAAATCATAGACATAATTAATAACTTCACCCAAGAAAATGACAATAATGAGACATCATACCAAAATGTGTGGGATACAGCCAAAGCAGTAATTAGGGGAAGTTTTATATCTCTACAGGCCTCCTTGCATAAAATAGAGAGAGGGCCAACAAATTGGACCTACAACTAAAATTGCTAGAAAAGGAACAAATTAAAAAGCCCCAGACAAACATGAAACTTGAAATTCTAAAAATAAAAGGTGAGATTAATAAAATTGAAAGTAAAAAAAAATGAATTAATAAAACTAAGAGTTTGTTCTATGAAAAAACCAACAAAATAGACAAACCCTTAGTAAACCTGATTAAAAAAAGGAAAGAGAAAAAGCAAATTGTTAGTCTTGAAAATGAAAAGGGAGAACTCACTACTAATGAAAAGGAAATTAGAACAATAGTTAAGAGCTACTTTGCTCAACTTTATGCCAATAAATTCGATAACTTAAATGAAATGGAAGAATACCTTCAAAAATATAGCTTGCCCAGATTAACAGAGGAAAAAGTAAGTAGTCTAAATAGTCCCATCTCAGAAAAAGAAATAGAACAAGCTATCAACCAACTTCCTAAGAAAAAATCCCCAGGACCAGATGGATTTACATGTGAATTCTACCAAACATTTAAAGAACAACTAACTCCAATGCTATCTACATAAACCATTTGAAAAAATAGGGATTGAAGGAGTCCTACCAAATTCCTTTTATGACACAGACATGGTACTGATACCTAAACCAGGTAGATTGAAAACTGAGAAAGAAAACTATAGACCAATCTCCTTAATGAATATTGATGCTAAAATCTTAAATAAGATATTAGCAAAAAGACTTCAGAAAATCATCCCCAGTATAATACACTATGACCAAGTAGGATTTATACCAGGAATGCAGGGCTGGTTTAATATTAGGAAAACTATTAGTATAATTGACCATATTAATAATCAAATTAATAAAAACCATATGATCATCTCAATAGATGCAGAGAAAGCGTTTGATAAAATCCAACATCCATTCCTACTAAAAATGCTTGAGAGTATAGGAATAAATGGACTATTCTTTAAAATAATAACGAGCATATATTAAAAACCTTCAGTAAACATCATATGTAATGGCGATAAGCTAGAACCTTTCCCTGTAAGATCAGGAGTGAAACAAAGTTGCCTACTATCACCATTACTATTCAATATAGTACTAGAAATGCTAGCCTCGGCAATAAGAGCCGAGAAAGAGATTCAAGGAATTAGAATAGGAAATGAGGAAATCAAATTACCACTCTTTGCAGATATCATGATAGTATACTTAAAGAACCCTAAAGACTCTGCTAAAAAGCTATTAGAAATAATTCAGAATTTTAGCAAAGTGGCAGGATACCAAATAAATCCACATAAATCTTCAGTATTTTTATACATTACTAACACCATCCAACAGCAAGAGATACAAAGAGAAATTCCATTTAAAACAGATGTCAAGAGTATAAAGTATTTTGGAATATATCTACCAAAGGAGAGTCAGGAATTATATGAGCAAAATTACGAAACACTTACCACAAAAATAAAGTCAGATTTAAATAATTGGAAACACATTCAGTGTTCTTGGATAGGCCGAGCAAATATAATTAAGATGACAATACTCCCTAAACTAATCTATTTATTTAGTCCTATACCAATCAGACTTCTAAGAAACTATTTTAATGACCTAGAAAAAATAACAACAGAATTCATATGGAACAACAAAAGGTCGAGAATTTCAAGGGAAGTAATGAAAAAAAAAAATAAATGAAGGTGGTCTAGCTGTACCTGATCTAGAACTATATTATAAAGCAACAGTCACCAAAACCATTTGGTACTGGCTAAGAAATATACTAGTTGATCAGTGGCATAGTTTAGGTTCACAGGGCAAGATAGTGAATAAAAATAGCAATCTAGTGTTTGACAAATCCAAAGATCCCAAATTTTGGGATAAGAATTCATTATTTGACAAAAACTGCTGGGAAAAATGGAAATTAGTATGGAAGAAACCAGGCATGGACCCACATTTAACACCATATACTAAGATAAGATCAAAATGGGTCCATGATTTAGGCATAAAGAACGAAATCATAAATAAATTGGAGGAACATGGGATGGTTTACCTCTCGGACTTGTGGAGGAGGAAGGATTTTGTTTCCAAGGGAGAACTAGAGACCATTATTGATCACAAAATAGAAAATTTTGATTACACCAAATTAAAAAGTTTTTGCACAAACAAAACTAATGCAAACAAGATTAGAAGGGAAGTAACAAATTGGGGAAACATTTTTACAGTTAAAGGTTCTGATAAAGGCCTCATCTCCAAAATATACAGAGAATTGACTTTAATTTATAAGAAATCAAGCCATTCTCCAATTGAAAAATGGTCAAAGGATATGAACAGACAATTTTCAGATGATGAAATTAAAACTATTTCCACTCATATGAAATAGTTTTCCAAATCACTATTGATCAGAGAAATGCAAATTAAGACAACTCTGAGATATCACTACACACCTGTCAGATTGGCTAAGATGACAGGAACAAATAATTATGAATGTTGGAGGGGATGTGGGAAAACTGGGACACTGATGCATTGTTGGTGGAGTTGTGAAAGAATCTAACCATTCTGGAGAGCAATCTGGAATTATGCCCAAAAAGTTATCAAAATGTGCATACCCTTTGACCAAGCAGTGCTACTCCTGGGCTTATATCCCAAGGAAATACTAAAGAAGGTAAGGGACCTGTATGTGCCAAAATGTTTGTGGCAGCCCTTTTCATAGTGGCTAGAAACTGGAAAATGAATGGATGTCCATCAATTGGCGAATGGTTGGGTAAATTATGGTATATGAAGGTTATGGAATATTATTGTTCTGTAAGAAATGACCAACAGGGGGAATACAGAGAGGCTTGGAGAGACTTACATCAACTGATGCTGAGTGAAACGAGCAGAACTTGGGGATCATTATACACTTCAACAATGATACTGTATGAGGATGTATTCTCATGGAAGTGGATATCTTCAACATAGAGAAGAGCTAATGCAATTCCAATTGATCAATGATGGACAGAATCAGCTACATCCAGAAAAGGAACACTGGGAAATGAGTGTAAACTGTGAGCATTCTTTTTTTGTTTTGTTTTGTTTTGTTTCTCTTCCCAGATTATTTTTACTTTGCGAATACAATCCTTCCTTTGCAACAACAACAACAACAAAATTCTGTTCTGCACATATATATTGTACCTAGGATATACTATAAGATATTTAATATGTATGGGAATGCCTGCCATCTAGGGGAGGGGGTGGAGGGAAGGAGGGGAAAAATTCAAAACAGAAGGGAGTACAAGGGATAATGTAAAAAAAAAAAATTACCTATGCATGTCAAAGAAAATGTTATAATTATAAAAATTAATAAAAAACAAAATAAAACAAACAAACAAAAAAGATAGTTACTAATTCCTTACAAGTCTTTCTATAATCAGCTTGTTTATGAATTTTTATAGAACAATAATATTTCATGGCTTACATATGCCATAAACTGTTCAGACATTCCCCAGTTGATGGACATCCACTCCTTTTCCAATTCTTTGCAACTACAAAAAGAGCTGCTACAAGCATTTTTGCACATGGGTCCTTTTCCTTCCTTAATGATTTCCTTGGATTTCAGACCCAATAATTCACTGCTGGGTCAAAGGGTTTGCACAGTTTTATAGCCCTTTGGGCATAGTTCTAAATTGTTCTCCAGAATGGTTTAGATCATTTCACAACTCTAGGAACAATCCATTAGTGTCCTAGTTTTCCCATATCCCCTCCAAAATTTATAATTATATTTTCCTGTTATTTTGGCCAATCTGAGAGGTATGAGGTTGTACCTCAGAGTTGTTTTAATTTGTATTTATGTAATCAATAATGATTTAGAGTATTTTTCATAGAAGCAATTACTATTTCTGCCTTTTTGCATTTGATTTTGAGGTTTTTAATGCCTTAATTAATACATAGTCAATTTTTGTGTAGGTGCCATGTACTGTGGAGCAAAAGGTGTCCCTGTGCAATTTTCTCCAGAGGTATATCCTATTTAGGTTTTCTAGGATCCTGTTCACCTCCCTTTTCCCCCTTACTTCTTTATGGGGTTAGATAAATTTCTATACCCAAATGAATAATTAAATTATTCCCTCATAGAGATAAAACTTCAAACTTCAGATAATGCTCATCCCCCTACCTTTTCCCCCTGGATTGTAATAGGTCTTTTGAGCCTCATGCTGTGAACTAATTGTTCAATTATACCTCCCCTTTCCTCTTTTTTCCAGTACAAACCTTTTCCCACCCCTTAAAGTTTTTTTCTTTGATGTTATCACACCCTCAGTCCATGTGATGTTGATAGATACAGTTCTCAAGAGTTTTCACATCTAGAGATGTAAACAGTTTAACCTTTAAATATATATTTTCCTTCTTTATTTTTGGTTCTCTTTAGTCCTATGTTTGAAAATTAAATTTTCTGTTTACTTGTTTTTTTTTGTTTGTTTGTTTGCTTTGTTTTATTTTTTTTAATAGAAATGATTGAAAGTCTCTTACTTCATTGAAATTCTATCTCCTCCCCAGGTTCTTTGCCTTCCAGAATATATTGTTCCAGGCCTTCAGATCCTTTATTTTAGTAGCTGCCAAATCTGGGTATTTTTAACTGTTGCTCCTTGATATTTGAATTATTCTTGTTTGGCAGTTTGCAGTATTTTTTTCCTTGAGATTATAGTTTTGGAGTTTTGCAACAATGTTCCTTGGAGTTTTTCTTGTGGGATCTCTTTCTAGAGGTGATAGAAGGATTCTTTCAATGAGTACTTCTCTTTCTGTTTCTAGAATATTGGGGCAGTTTTTCTTAATGATCTCTTATATATCTAAGCTCTTTTTTTTTTTTTTTGGTCATAGCCTTCAGGTAGGCCAATAATTTTTAAGTTGTCTCTTTTGGATCTATTTTCCATGTCAGCTGTTTTGTCAATGAGGTACTTCACATTTTCTTCTTCTTTTTTTCATTCTTTTTCAGTTTGTTTGGCTTATTCTTGCAGTGTCACAAAGTCATTAACTTCCATTTGCTCTGTGCTAGTTTTTAAGTGTGTAATTTTCTTCACTTATTATTTGTATCTCTTTTTCCGTTTGTTTTATTCTACTCTTTAAGTTGTTGTTTTCTTCAGCCAAGTTTTTCCTTCCTTTTCAAAATTGTTGCCTCTCTCATGCATATCTCTCATTTCATTTCTCATATTTTCTACTACTTCTCTTACTTGCCTTTTGAAGGATTTTATGAACATTTCCAAGAAGCCTCTTTGGTCTTGAGGCAAATTTATCTCACTCTTTGAGATTTCTTTTGTGGACAGTCCTTGTCTGAATTTGTGTTTTGATTTGCCCTGTCACCATAGTAGTTTTCTGTGGTCAAGTTCTTTTCTGTTTCTAGTTCATTTTCTTTCCTTTTCATTTGGTATTTTCTTTTTTTTTTTCTTTTATGGCTGAACTCTGTTCCTGGGATAGAGACTGCTTTACCAAGTTTTCTATGCAGCTCCAAGTCTTGACTTTGAGAAAAGGGGCTCCTTGTGTTTGTAGGGAGTATCTTTGCCTGCTCTGTCCAGGAAATGGCCTGGTTTCTTAGAGTTTGTCATAGGAGCTGGAACTGGATGGTATCCCACTGATTTGCTCCTGTACTGAGTCAGGCCTCAGAGTCTAAATTGCTGATTTGCTGCCATTAAGATTCTCTCACTGCCTTTCCCAGAGTCTATCTGACCTGGGCTGTACATCCTTTTCACCCCAGTAAGACTGACCTTTCCTGAAAGTTTTTCAGTCTATCTTGAGGTAGAGTGGGGTTTCATTGCATAAAACTCTCTGAGAGGCTTGGTTTCATGTGGTTTTTGAGGGAAACTGGGAGAACTCCATTAGCTTCCAGACTTTCCTCTGCCATCTTGGCCACACCATCAGAATTTTGAGGTACTACCTTACACCTCTCAGATTGCCTAAAATATGAGGAAAAGGTAATGATAAATGTTGGAGAGGGATGTTAGAAAACTGGAAGACTAATGAAATTTGATGTAATTGTGAAATGATCCAACCATTCTGGAAAGCAATCTGGAATTATGCCAAATGGGCTTAAAACTGTACACATCCTTTCAAAGTGTCACTACTGGGTCTGTATCACAAGGAAATCATAAAGGAGGGGTAAAGACCCACATATGCAAAAATGTTTGTAGCAGCTCTTTTTGTGGAAGCAAAAAATTAGAAAATTAATAGATATCTGGGGGAATAGATGAATAAGTTATGGCATGTGAAGTTAATGGGATATTATTGTTCTATAAGACACAATAGTTCAAGAAAGAGGTATGTTTAAAAATCAAATATCATAAAGTAAATTGGTAAAAATGAATTTCATGAAATTGAATATTCAGTTTAAAAATTATCTTAAATATCATCTAGTATTTTTTTTTATACAGGATCCTAGGAAAATAAGGACAGATATTTGTAGTTGGAAGATATTTCAGATGTAATCAAGTTTAACAAACTCAATTTGAAGCAGACTAAATCTCTGAGTGATAACATGATTTGCTCAAGATCAAAGAGTTAGTTAATGGAAAGCCAATGACAATAATCTGTATCTTCTGTGACCTACATAAGGATTTTTTTTTTTTTTTTGATGTGGCATACATTGAATCACTACACTTTTTGAAGTTTTCAATGCTTGTTGTGGAGTGTAATAATTTAACTACTGGGATTGGCTTTAAATAGGAAATTATCATTTAATTTTTATCAACATAAATTAAGACAAAGACATTATATTTGCTTGGAATTATTTAAAGCAAGAAATGATTGATAGGACAAGTAGGAAGAAAACATTAACAAAAATTTTAAAAACATGTAAATTTAGTTCTACTATTTATAAAATATATGCACAACCAAAAGTATTTCCACAACATTTCTACAATTCAAGAAAATAAAGAGAATACTTGCTTTGCATCTTTGTATTGTAATGTTTGGCATCCCCATTGCATAGCTAAATATTGTTATGTTATCTAAGACAGCATGTGATAATACAATTGCTTTTACAATTCTCTCATAGTTCACATAAATTCTTATTTTCACTATCAAAAAGCCAAGAGTCATTAGAAGCTTATTAAGGCTTATAAAACACTTTTTCTCCCTTTATAATATTTTTTTAAAAATTAATTCTGCCATGCAGAAGAGTCAAGAAAGGAAGAGAATCAACTTGAACCCTGATAGATTGGAGAACATCATTTTTCTGAAAAGACTAGTGCTCAGGTCAACATTGGAGCAGGATACCAGGGAAATAAACTAAACTGAAAGCAAAAGGACCCGAAGCCATCCAGTGCTTTGATCAGGCATCACTGTCCAATAACAAGTTCAATTATGAGTCTCATAAAATAAGATCTCAGTTTTAGAGTTTAGAATAGAAATAGAGGAAATAACACTGTACAGGAAACTTGGAGCCAAAAAAGAAAGAGAGGGTTAATTTATGGCTTTCACACCAGAGCTGAAAGGACTATGTATGTTACTTGAGTTACACATGTACTTGAACATTCCAAGTTAGGAACATAATAGAAGATGAAACAAGATTCCTTTTTGGAAGATCTTTAAAAGAAAAAAGGAAATAGGTAAAGCTGAAACTAGTGGTGTTCTACCAGGAGATAGAAGTCATGGATTGAAGTTATTACTAAGTAATAACATAACTATTATATTAAAATTAGCAATGACAGCAACAATCAGAATAAAGATGGAAGAAAATGGAAAAAAAATATGTATTCAACTCCTCTAAGAATGCCAGAGGCAATTTCTTTAATCACAAAATTCTTTATTTTAATTAATTTTTATAATTATAACATTTTCTTTGACAGTACATATGCATAGGTAATTTTTTTTTTTTACATCATTATCCCTTGTACTCCCTTCTGTTTTGAATTTTTCCCCTCCTTGCCTCCACCCCTTCCCCCAGATGGCAGGCACTCCCATACATATTAAATATCTTATAGTATATCCTAGGTACAATATATATGTGCAGAACAGAATTTTGTTGTTGTTGTTGTTGCAAAGGAAGGATTGTATTCGCAAAGTAAAAATAATCTGGGAAGAGAAACAAAACAAAACAAAACAAAAAAAGAATGCTCACAGTTTACACTCATTTCCCAGTGTTCCTTTTCTGGATGTAGCTGATTCTGTCCATCATTGATCAATTGGAATTGCATTAGCTCTTCTCTATGTTGAAGATATCCACTTCCATGAGAATACATCCTCATACAGTATCATTGTTGAAGTGTATAATGATCCCCAAGTTCTGCTCGTTTCACTCAGCATCAGTTGATGTAAGTCTCTCCAAGCCTCTCTGTATTCCCCCTGTTGGTCATTTCTTACAGAACAATAATATTCCATAACCTTCATATACCATAATTTACCCAACCATTCGCCAATTGATGGACATCCATTCATTTTCCAGTTTCTAGCCACTATGAAAAGGGCTGCCACAAACATTTTGGCACATACAGGTCCCTTTCCCTTCTTTAGTATTTCCTTGGGATATAAGCCCAGTAATAGCACTGCTGGGTCAAAGGGTATGCATAGTTTGACAATTTTTGGTGCATAATTCCAGATTGCTCTCCAGAATGGTTGGATTCTTTCACAACTCCACCAACAAAGCATCAGTGTCCCAGTTTTCCCACATCCCCTCCAACATTCATAATTATTTGTTCCTGTCATCTTAGCCAATCTGACAGGTGTGTAGTGATATCTCAGAGTTGTCTTAATTTGCATTTCTCTGATCAATAGTGATTTGGAACTCTTTCCTATGAGTGGAAATAGTTTTAATTTCATCATCTGAAAATTGTCTGTTCATAACCTTTGACCATTTATCAATTGGAGAATGGCTTGATTTCTTATAAATTAAAGTCAATTCTCTTTAATCACAAAATTCAAAGAAAAAAAATAGCCTCTCTCCATCCACAAAAATATCTAAGCAAATGAATACTCAAACAGAAGAACAACAACAACAACCAACCAACCAAACAAACAAACAAACAAACTATAAGCCAAAGAGGTAAATTCAGAATAAAGAAAAAAGAAAGAAAAAAATCCAGATACTCAGGACTTGGGGGAGGGGTGAAGAGGGTGTATGGAATGTAGAAATAGCTTGGTGATAAAGACTATAATTACATATGAAAGTGATGAAGGAAGAAACATAGAAGGAGGGAAGGAGGGAATGAGAGAGAGAGAACAAAGAGAAAGAAAGAAAGAGAGAGAGGAGGGGGCAGAGAAAAATAGAGGAAGACAAACACAGAAAGACAGACAGAAAGAAACAGAAAAGAGAGACAGAGATAAAGAAGTAGAGAAATAGACAGAGACAGAGACAGTGTCTTCAGTACAGAATTCTATTTATTTATTTATTTTATTGTTTTGTTTTTGCTGAGACAATTGGGGTTAAGTGACTTTGCCCAGGGTCACACAGCTAGGAAGTGTTAAGTATCTGAGGTCACATCTGAATTCAGGTCCTCCTGACTTCAGGGCTGGTACTCTATCCATTGTGCCACCTATCTACCCCAAGACCAAAAATTTTAAGGAAGCAAAGAAATTACAACAGAAGGTAGTAAACTTTACTCAATTAATTTTTGTTCTTTAGTCACTTTTCAGTTGTATACAAGTCTTTGTGATCCCATTTGGGGTTTTCTGGCCAAAGATATTAGATTTATTTGATGTTTCCCTCTCTACTTCTTTTTATAAGTGAAGGAAATAGAGCAAAGGTAAATTACTTCCTGATCTGAGGCCAGATTTAAACTCAAGAAGATGAATCTTCTTAATACTATGCTTGGAGCTCTATCCACTGTACCACCAGGCTGCCTCAAATTCAATTACTGGATTCTGTGAAAAAGGAAATAATTAAATAACTTCATTTAAAAGCAATACACATTAGAAAACAGACAATGGATTGAAAAACTAGAAAGAAATATAAACTATTATCATAAACATTAAACTTGGAAACAAGTGTAAATAGTAAAGTAGACTTGTTTAAAAAAAAACAAAACAAAACAAAATAAAAACTATGACCAAGTACAACCTTGGTACCACATTTTAGGATATTTTCATGGAAAATTTCCCAAATCAATCATATCCAGAGGTCAAAGGAAAGATAAAAACCAATTCCTTTCAAAAAAAAAAAAATATATATATATATATATATATATATATACATATATATATATATATATATATATATATATATATATCCTGGAGGGAGGATATTCAGGGAATTTGGTGGAGTAGGTTGTTGAATTTCAAGCCCTGCAGATTTCCTCTACAAATACAACAAAATTGTGCCTGCCTGTAGGCTAACATAGACTAGTGAAAAATCAAGACTTGGTGCAGTACAGGTCCTCCTGATACAACCTAAGAAGATCTGAAGAAAGACTTTGGCTTGGGCATTTACCTGCTGAAGTGCAAACACCTTTGAACTAGCTCCATGGAAACCTCAAGTGTGACCCCTAGAACTAGTTTGGTGTAGCTGGGGCCTTAGCAGGAACCACATAGACTTTCATCTCCTGAATTGTTTGGCAATTCAGGGTCTGAGTAGGGGAGGACTGAGGGAACCTCAGCTGATTAAGAATAGCAGGCTCAGCTGTGTTGCTGAGAAGAAACCCTAGGTTAGAAGGAAACAGAATCCGCTCTTGTGCAGATGCAATGAGGCAGGGACACTGCTATCTGTGGGCACTTGCAGGAGGGCAAAACTCTCTGTTTGAAATGTTTGGTCAGAGTGTGGAAATGAAAAGAACCTTGAGGCACCATTCTCCCACCCCATGATTAAAGGTGCTTACACTAATACTTCTCAATAAAAAAATAAGAATCAACAAAGAACAAATCCCACCATTGAAAAATTATTATGGAAACAGGGAAGACCAGGGTTCACCTTCAGAAGAGGACATTTTAGTAAAAAAAATTAAAAAAAAAAATAAAGCTTCTATCCCAAAGAATAATGTGAAATTTCTCCATACTGAGAAAGAATTTAGAGAAAAACTCAAAAAAGAATTTAAAAATCAAATGAGATACATTGAGGAAAAATGAAAAAATAAAATAAAAAATCATCCAAGAAAAAAAGCTTACACAAAAAGTTAACCAATTAGAAAAGGAGGTACAGAATCTCAAAGATGAAAACAATTCTTTTTAAAATTAGAATTGGGCAAGGGAAAGCCAGTGAAACTATGTGAGATCAAGAAATAACAAAACAAATTATAAAGAATGAGAAAGTAAAACAAAATGTAAAACATAAGAAACATAAGAAAAATGACAGATCTGGAGAACAGATCAAAAAGAGAAAACATAAGAATAATTGGTCTGCCAGAAAATTGTGACCAAAAAGAGAATCTTGACATAACAATGCAGGAAATAATCCAAGAACAATGTCCTAGAGTGATAGAACATGAGGGGAAAGTAGAAATAAAAAAAAAAAAAAAAAATCTATTGATTACGCTAAAAGAGATCCTTTGAAGAAAACACACAAGAACATTAGTTACAAATTTCAAAATCCCAGATTAAAGGGAAAATTTTGCAAGAAACAAGAAAAAAACAATTTAAATATGATGGGGGTTGAGGTCCCTTTCAGATTCCTTTCTAATTGCCCAATCCATAGCTGACCTTGATTCACAAATCCTGGTCAAAGACACCCTTTAAATATTCGGGCCCAGCCCCACTATGAGCTCAGCTTCCCCCAGCCCTCACCTGATCTGAGCTAACTGAAAAGCCCACCAAGAATTTAGGGGTACCACCCATCATCTTCTAGGTATAAAAAGGGCCAAACTGGAGCCCTCTTTACAGGAGCCCTCCCAACCAACACATGGTATCCTACCGACCATGTAAGGGTTCCTGCCCGCCCAGTGGCCACCTCTGGCCCTGGCATCTTTCTAACTGAACCTTACTTCCAAACTTCTACAATAAACCTTTTATTTATTAATCTAGGTTTTCGGGCCTGTAAATTCATTTACAGGGAACACTGCACCTCTTAAGATTATTATCTATGCGCCGAGAAATGGGGTTCCCCCTTGCCTTTCCCTCATTAGTTGGTGGCCCTCACAGGGACCCTGAAAATTGTTACCCCAAAAACTAACCTTAACCTATTCAGGTCTCTCAGAACCAATTTTCGTCCTTAGCAGTTTTGAGCAGCTTCTGGGAAGAATATTTGTGTTCCTACCCTCCTCTCACTCTATCTCTAAAACATAGGGCACCCAGACCAGGTTTGGGGTGCAAGCAAAGTCTCCAGTGGATACTAATTGTGTTTCAGGAAAAAAGCTCTCCTTTTGTCTAACTCTGTCTCTAGAGACAAAAGACTTTCTTTTCCAAGGCATTTCTAATCCCTTTATCTCACCAGAAAAGCCTGCCCTCAGGCAGCAATTCCAACTAGAGAGTGTCTCTTCACCCCTCCCCCTACCACGTGGCCATCCCTGTTGGGTCCCAGGCCAGCAGTCTCCTTGATCTCTTCTGGGGGAGAAATCTGTGTTTGAGCCCCTCTTGCACTCCACCATAGTGGTAGCCATGAGGAGAGGGTCAATGGATTGGGGTGAACTTGGAGATGTGTCTCTACCCAACTGTGTGAGCCTTCACCTTTGCTACTGGAGAAGTACTGGGTAAGATAACATCTCTCTCTTCCCCCATCCTTTCTTTTCCAACCTCTCCCATGTGGCTTAACCTGCCATGTAAATGCTCCCATCCTGTCCCCTTCTTGGGGAACAGTGGGGAGAATTGTGGACTCTTCAAAATCTCTAGGAAAGTCTCCTATTCACTTTTAAAAGATTCTTTGCAGCAACTCTGAATTCCCCTCCCATAGCTACTACCTGGCTCTTAAAGGAGCCAAGGCTTCCAGCGCTCTCAGAACTAGCTTGTCCCATACATTTTAAAATGGGACTCAGTTTCCTGATTTAGTTATCCTGCATTTGACCATGCTCTCTAGGCTGGATATAGGATTTTAAAACCACCCATTTTCTTTCTAAGCCTCAGGGCATACTTACCTGCTCTCTAAAGCCTAGACAGAATTTAAACTGCTCAAACTTTTCTCTGTCTCAGGAGCTCCTAGCGTACTCTCCTATTTCTCTGGATTGGCATCCTATGCCCCATATGCCAATAATTAAGGGCTTCTTTTCTGAAGTGCAGCTTTAGTCATGCTTATATTTTAGAAAGGACATCTTTGTAATTTTGTCTGGGGAACAAATTCTGAATCCAGGCAAATTAATTGTTAAGAGAATGAGAATAGTTTCTTTTGATTTCTCCTTCCCCCCCCCCCCCATCCTGACTGCAGGCAGGCAGGGGTGAATTAAAAAGAGATTGAAACTATTTAAATGCACCTTAACTACTTTTAATTTGGCACCTCGCTAGATTCTTTCTCTGTTCTGGTGTGCGACTGTCTCTGTTTCCTTAAACTGTCTCTCTCTTGCCTCAATTTCTCTGGCTTCTATCCAGGAAGTCCAGGGATATAGAATAAGAATAGACTCTCTCTCAAGTTATCTTTTAGAGAATGGTTAAATTAACACCTGAATTCTATGTACAGTTCCAATCTCTCTCTACTTGCCCAACCCCCATCAAATATGCTGGAGCTACAATTACAATTGAATAAACTTTATCTGCAGCTTCAATAAAAAACCACAGGTCCTGGAATCACATATACCAACAAAAGAACTAAGCTTGTGATAAAAAATATTATGCCTGGCAAAATTATGTATAGTGTCGAATTAGGAAAAATGGATATTAAAAACAAACAAACAAACAAAAAAAAAAAAACAAAAAACTTGTAACTTTTCAGGATTTTCTATCAACCAAACCTGAACTTGACAAAAAAAATAACATATTAGAATCAATGTGCAAGGTCAATTTTGAGGAACTTAACCTGAACAAACTGTTTAAACAGAGGCAAATTATTTATTTATTTTTTTTTTTTTTACATGGGAAAATGTATACTATGTGTTTAAGATTCATTTTGACAATAGATAGCTCAAAAGAGAGAATGGCAGAGAAAATTATAATCTTGTTATAAATGAGGTAAGGAAAAACAGGCACTGAGGCATTAGAGGAGGGCTTGTAGCTCTGAAAATCTACTCACATCTTAAATGGGTTCAATAGGCAATACTACATACATACTATGAAGGATATATCACTCTCCAAAATCTATAAAGAAATAAGGTGAGAGGGATAGATGGGTGGGAAAGCAAAGAGTGAGTGAAAAAGACAGGAGAGGAAACTTTGTGTGGGGGGAGGTTAAGTAATAGTAAAACAATTTATAGAGCTTAATTTAATTAAAATGTAGCAGGAATAGGAAAGATATATCTGTGTACATAGGGTGTGTGTAGTTTTGAATGTGTGTATGTATGTATATAGATGTCTACATATATACATAGATATATCTTTCCTTAACTGTCTGTAATTTGCTTAGGAGTGACAGGAGGGAAGAGAGAAAGGGACGAAAGGTAGAAAAAAGAATAAAGTAAATAAGATGCAAAGCACAGAATCAAAAAACAAGGACTTAAAGAAAAAAAAAATTGATATTCATGAATATAATTTCTTCTACTAATACATATACTTTCTTGATATGGTAATTGGTTACTATATATTTTGAATCCTCCTTGATGTTCTGATGGCAAATGACAAAGTTTTATTTTGTTTTGTTTTATTTTGTATGTCTTTTTAGTTTTTCTTTTTTCTTACTGTTTTTTCCCAATGAAAATAAAAAAAATAAAAAAATGAAAATAAATTATTTTTTTAAAAAATCCTAACTTGAAAAGGCTCAGGAATGTGATAGTCAAAATTCATTCTCTCAGTGAAATTTCAAAAACTTCTGTAAGCACTTGGGAAAAAAAAATGCCACAAGTGCTACAATATATGGTTTAATAACAACTTTTTAAAACAAGAAAAAATATTGTAATACAGGTTTCTAAAAGATAAAAGGTGAAATTTACAATCAAGAATAAATAGCTTATTCTACAAATCTAAGTATAATTCTACAAGGAAAACATGAGTTTATAATAAGCTTGAGGAATGTCAAGTATTCTGGATGTAAATGACAGTTTAATGGGTTTTTAAAATATTTTTTGTTCAACAAACCCAAAGACAAAAAACCCTGATGTAAACTCTCACCTTTTAACAAAAAATTCTACAAAGATTAAAAGGAAAAATTAAGCAAGGATCAATGTCTTACAATTTATCATGAGCTAAGTTTCAAATGAATATGTGGTTAAATATAGTATCAGATCACAAATAAATCATAAATGAAAAAAAATGTATTGATAGAAGAATTCTTTACCAAATAATGAAGGAAAACTTTATAGAAGCTTTCATGGGGAATTTTAATTAGATAAAGATGAAAAGATTTTTGAATAAACAAAAATATGCACTTAGAATTATAAAAGAAACAACCACAGAGAAAAAATTAGTTTTTAGTATCAAATATTTACTTAACAGTTTACAAATCTTAAAACTCTCCTATTTTTGACTACATTTTTGCATATTGTCTCCATTATTAGAATGACTTTCTTGTAAGAGAAATATTTTAGCCTTTCTTTGTATTTCCACATAATTAGAATTTAATTGCATGTCCATTGACTTGACTTGACATATAACTTTAAAAACAAATTGTCTCAAGCATCTAGCATATTGAGAATTCTGATGGAACTTAATACATATTTGTTGTGAATGACTGAGGAAAAAGATTGTAAAGTGTAGCATCTTTAGGAACAGATAGCATGATCTGCAAAATATTGAATGAAAAAGAATACAAGAAATATGGTGAGCTATAAGAATCAGACCAATGCAATGGCCAGAAAAGATTCCAAGATTTATGATTAAGCATGCTTTTGACCTCCTGACAAAGAAATGGATTTAGAATACAGAAACACTATTTTTGGTCAAAAATCATTTTTTTTTTAAATTCTCTATCCATATTTGGTATATGAATATTATTTTCTTCCTTTACTAAGACATTGGGAAGTGGGAGGAAAAGAAAACATGTTCTTTTTTTTTTTGTTATTACAAATAAAATTTAACTTTAATAAAGAAAGTTCAGCAAAAAGATTGAGGGTAGCAGGAGGATTAGTAGCTCATGAAACCCTTGCTCTGAGTATAGGACTGTCAATGTATCTCCTAATGTTTTTCATGCCCATTTGGTTGCTGTTAAATTAAAAAACTCAAATTTTCCATATAAAAATTGAGACAATGTCACCCCAGAAATTTAGCATTTCTGGGAGGCTATCAGCTGTTCTGGGAGAGAATGATAAACTGAGTTTGCAGGTTTTTGAAACAATAGCAGCAGTCTCAGTAGAGACTTGTCCCAGATCTTCTTTTGATGATTCAATAAATGATCCATGGCCCTGACTGTGAACCGAAGGAATGGCTTTGTGAGGTTGTGCTATTGTCAAGGTCCTCCTAAATGTCATGCTCAGATGGTCTTTTGCATCCACCAGGAAAGACTGGTAGCACATTAATGATATTTCCACTTATTTTACATGAATTTGTGTGTGAATTTGCCCAGTCATGTAGTACCAAAAAAATTAATAATAAAAAGTTGAGTACCAGTAGGTGTTGATGTCCTGCCTCAGGGTAAGCTGGGGCCTGCCTGCTAATCTGAAAACATTCTATGTAGTTGCTTGCCTTTGCAAAGCAGCATAAATAACCAGATGCTGTGTACAATAGAGAGCAAGATCCCTCAGCACTGAAGGCTCTTAATTCATAAGACCAGTGACCTTAAGCTTGAAGTGTCCATCAACATGCTGCCCTTTGGCACAGCAGTCATTGCCAAGAACCCATTTCTCTAAATCAGTATCACAGAATGCTACATCTATCCAGAAATTATTAGCAGGCATGAGAATGTCTATTTCCTTTTGTCTATTTTTCTGCTGCCTTTTTTCATCTGTAATAAATACATCTTATTTAAACTATGGAGCTTGGAATGCTGATTGTCAACTAATTAACATTTACATCAGACTTCAAATTTCTAAGGAACACACACACTACATACACACATGTCCTTGCAGGAGGGTATTAATTGTGATATTAAAAAAAAGGAAAGAAGAAAATGTTATGTATGTTATTATGCACAAACTGAATAATGACAGAGAAGGATAACATGTATTCATATACACACATATAGGCTACATAATTACTGATTTCAGAAAGAGGCATAAACAGGACCAGGAAAGTATTTTCAGTAATTGTGCTGAGTTTTGAAAGAAGAAATTAATGTATAAAAGGGAAAGGGAGTATATTTCAGGTATGTGGGAAAGGGATGCTATGCAAAAGAGAAGAAATGGGAATTATGGGGGGAAAACATTTTGAGAGACAGAAAGAGTCAGTTTAGCTGCTTCACAAAGTCAATATCAGAGGTCAGATTTTAACTTTCGTAATTGACAAAATTCTTTCTCTCTCATCAGAATGGCATACGACTTTTGGATATAATATGATTCTGATCCTCAGCAAAGGAAAAATGTCCTTCAAGACTATTACTAGGATGCTGTTGCTACTAAAAAAAAATATAGATCCCAGCCTTCTCCCTTGTTTGGAAAGGACAAATAATGATTTTTCATCAAATAGGTGGTGATAATTCTACTTTTATGTATTTTACCACATTGGTTATGGGACTAGAGAAACTTGAAAACAATGAAAGGTAAAGATTTGGCTTTTATTTGTAAATCAGAATAATGTTCCACTTATAAGTTGCATCAGCTACTTTGAATGCAAGATATTCCTTTTGTTATTTTGTTGAAGTTCACTTGTTGTCAGTCAAGCCTGACTCTCTATGCCTCCCTTTGGGGTTTTTTGGATAAAGATTTTGGAGTGATTTGCCATTTCTATTTCCAGTTCATTTTACAAATGAGAAAACTGAAGTAAACAGGGTTAAATAATTTACCCAAGGTCACAGTTTAAAAAGTGTCTGAAACTGTATTTGAATCCAGGATATTCCTGACTCTGGGACTGCTCTATTAATTATGCCACCTAGCTGAGACACTAAAAAGTACCCATGTACCTGCCATTATGTTGCTATTCAGCAGATTTTTATGGGATACACCATGAAATTTGATCTTCTACTGTTTAGGCTTTGATATTTCTTGTATTGTTTTTTTGTTTTCTTTCTTATGCTGTGCCACAGTCATCTTTTAATTGTTCTGTTTCCCTAATTGGTTCTGCCTCAGTTTTCCTATTTGGTCCTACATTGGTTTCCCTAATTGTTCTGCCTCAATCCCCTTAGTTGCAACAACCCCCCTCTGGTTCATGAAAACTGATATAACTCAGGGCTATTTACACTAAGGTTATACATTGTCAATGTGTAAACTCAGAAAGGGGAACTCCAGAGTCTGTCATTTTCTTAACTCCTAGTTTGTTGGAATTTATGGTCCTACCCTCAACCTGTCAGAACCTGATTTATGGTTTCTGCCTTGAAATTCCTGCTCACTAGAGTTTGGACTCCATTCCCCTGCCTTTGTTTAGCTACTGTGTATAAATACACCATTGAGAACTCACATTGGTTGCTGGATGCAGTCTGGATTCTGGCTGGTTGCTGGATTCTTGGAGATGATAGTCTCATTCAGCCCTGGGATCAAACCATGCATCCATTTGATCCCAGTATATCTCTCCCATTTTATAAATTGTTAAAAACCCTCTAATCTCTATTTTGCCTCAGTTTCTCCAGCATTACATTTGGAGGCCCCAGCGAGATATTAGAAACTGAGAATGGGATTAGAGATTAGCGACTTTGGGTCTCTGCCTTGGGACTTGAGGAGGCTAGAGATCTGAGTTCTTGGCCTGGAGACGATGGCCCTCTAGATTTAGTTACAGAGTCTCCAGGGACAAGAGCGGTTTTCAGTTGCAGCCATACCCAACAGTAGATAACCTTCATATTTAGCCTCAGGAGAGTAAGTCTACATGTCTGCTTTAGGACATCTGCTCTGTTTATCTGTTCTGTCTGTCTGTCTGTCTGTGCTAACATCTGGAATTCTCAGAAAAATAAAATGCTGACTGGCATTAAATTCTGAG